>NC_073746.1:35369805-35676412 GCF_029784135.1 Toxorhynchites rutilus septentrionalis
CCGAGCGCCACAACAACGTGGCCCGTATTGTTCATCGACAACTGGCGCTCCAATGTGCTCTACTGGAAGACAACGTACCAAACTACCGGTACCTGCCTGCACCTGTCCTGGAAAATGACCGTTTCAAGCTGTACTGGGATCGCACTGTTCTGACCGACCTCTCGATCCACCACAACCGCCCAGATATAATGGTAAACGACAAGAGCGACCGCAAAGTCACCATCATCGATGTCGCTATTCCACTGAACCAGAATCTGGAGGAGACCCACGGTCGCAAAATCTGCAAGTACCGACCATTGGCCGTGGAGCTCAAGGAACTGTGGGGGCTAAGGGAGGTCCCAAGAATTGTTCCAGTCGTTCTCTCTGGAACTGGAATTGTCCCGAAGACACTTCTGGAAGCGCTAAAGGTGTTGAATATGGAGAAGGAATTGGCCGGCATCCAAAAGTCGGTCATCCTTAGCACCTGCGCGATTGTCCGACAATTTCTCGGTCAGGACTGAAACAGCACGAGCATGCAGATACGTGCATTCCGCAGAGCCCAGTCCCCCTTTGGCATTCAGAAGCCCGGGGGCAGGTGAAAATTCTGGCTAGGTTCGCCTAGTTAAGAAGTGAGATAAGTCTGCCGAAAAAAAAAACTTTCGGCTATTAGGACAATACAACCTTAACGTGTAAAATACAGTTTCTCTTGAATTCTGCTAGAATTGTTGCACGTTTTATTTGTGTTGGCATAGAGTTGAAAACATTTACTCCTTCAAAATATAGCGAATTTTGTGAAGCACATGTTAAGAAATGTGGTGTCATCCGCGTTTCTATATCTATGAAACGCACATCCTCTTCCCACTCGATCACACAAATATCGAGGTAGCAAACGTTAACTACTTTAAAAATGAACACTATAGTTAGAAAAACAATTCTTTGCTTCGCAGATAACAATTGCGGAGCGTCCTGTTACATTGTAAAATCAAACGCACCTACCTAAATATGTATAATAGGGTGGCAATGGATGTATGGAAAAAAATTTCATCGTCGAATTTCGAAAAAACCGACCATTTTTTGGCCACTCAGGCTAAGTCCCAAAAAGTCGATTTTCGGCCAAAAATTGTTTTTCATGAAAACACCAGATCTCGACGTTTTATGCATTTTTAAGTCATTTGGCATAAAAAAAAAATCGATTTTCTAAATTTCCTTTCCCCCCTTGGAAGATTTTCGAGGATGAAAAAATCAAAACTTTAAGTGCTTTGAGGTACCCCTAAATCATGTGCGATTGAGCTGAAACTTTGCACAGATCATTTTTTCGGACCAATAAATAAAATGTGCATGGTCGCTTTTTGAAATTTGACAAAACTATTTTCGCCGCCACCCTTTCGAACACCCCTCACAAAACTTCGGGAAGCAAAAATTGCATCCAAACACAAAATAACTTCTAGTTTTCGCTTTTTTTTAGCATTTTACACTTATTACAGATTGTTAATGTAGAAATTGTACTCATCAACATAAAAATGATATCCGCCCAAATCCACCGTTTCAAAATAACGAACTTCTAACGAACCGAGTCAAATAATGAAACATGTATATGACCTATTCCATGAGGTTTCGCACCAATCAACCAAATTTAGTTTTAGGAAAAGATTGAAAACGTAATTTGAATAAGCACTAGTTATATCATAAATTCTTTGAAACGAATTTGAATTTTATGCGCCAACCTTTGAGAGAGGCTAGTACAGGGTGGGCCATTTAAAGTGGAAGCATCTGGCAACCCCATAACTTTTGACAGAGATGTCAGATTAACAAATGTCATACCGCGTTGGAAGCGTCATTTCAGTACAATTTTAACCATGGAACAATACACACCTAAACAACGCGCTGAAATTGTTCAGCTGTACATTCAAAATAACTTCTCAATTGTGGCTTTTGGCAAAAAATCATAATGTCTGATGAGGCGCATTTCAACTTGAATGGAGGAGTGAATAAACAAAATTGTCGGTTTTATGCTACTGAAAACCCTCAATTCATCGAAACGCATCCTCTTTACGACCAAAAAGTTACTGTGTGGTGTGCCATTTATGCCGATAAAGTCATCGGCCCGTACTTCTTTGAAAACGAAAATGGAGCAACGGTAACCGTGAATGGGGAGCGTTATCGGACAATGATAACCGATTTTTTATTGCCATTTGTTCATGAAAATGAATTGGACAATTACTAGTTCCAACAGGACGGCGCTACATGCCATACAGCGGCTGCCACGACCAAATTATTGCGCGAAATGTTCCCCGGAAGATTAATATCGAAAAACGGCGATTATGACTGGCCACCGAGATCACCTGATTTGACGCCTCCTGACTTTTTTTATGGGGATATTTAAAATCCAAGGTATACACTGGTAAACCAAGGACCCTGGCTGCACTGAAAGACAATATCCGACAAGAAATTACTGCCATATCGGCCGAAACATTGGGCAAAGTGATGGAAAATGCCGAAAAAAGGGCACATTTTGCGGTCAAGGCCAGAGGCGGTCATTTACGAGATATCATAATCAAAAAGTAGTTAGAACAAATCTCCTTGGACCAAAATAAATGAATTTCAAAAAAATAAATTAAAATTCCACTTCTTTACTTTGCTATTGCAAAAAAAAAACCTTCCACTTTAAATGACCCACCCTGTATAAAAAAACTACATAATTATATTTAAAATATTTTAGGTTTTCAGTATGCTTAAGTTTTCATGAGATATCTCAGCACTTGCTCAACCAAAATCCAATGTCTATATATATATATACACCATTGAATGAATAATTAAATACATGTTTGAAGAGCCGTGGGTAGATCTAGGTTTCATTCTGTAATTTATAAGAAACAAGCATTTGAAAAACATGTACAGTCATACCTCGATATAAGGCAACCTCGATATAAAGCAACCTCGATATAACGTAACTTATTTTTTATTTATGTCTAATTTTTTTCAGAATTTATGTTTTCGAGAAAAATGAATTTTAATTTTCAAAATTTTTTTTCAATGAAATTTTTTCCAAAAAAAATCTTTGGTAATTTTTAATGAAAACCAAAATAATTTCCTACATTCCATTCTTTGACTAAAATTTTGTAGGTGAGATAGATTTTTTGTAGGTAAAATCTTAATTTAAAAACTATAAGATCTACAAATAGTTGGACAGGGAATGAAATGTAGGAAATAACTTAGGTTTTCATTAAAAATTATCAAAGAATTTTTTGGAAAAACAATTCCATTATAAAATTTTTTTTTGTAAAATTAAAACTCATTTTTCTCGGAAAAATATGCTTTTAAAATTAAAACCATTTATCCATAATAAAAAATAAGGTTTGCCAGATTTAAAAAAAAATTAAAATTTAAATTTTTTATTTGTCTAAAAAACCCATTCCACTTTTATCTCGAATTTCCGGCTTTAAACATAAAATACTCCTAATAGGTAAGGTAAGGTATTGTATTATAGAGATTTCAAACTTTTTCAGTTCATTCGTCTCTAGCCTTGAGAAAGGTCCTTTGAAAACTCTACTCTACTTCAGCACTACCACCTCCACCCTCTTGCCTTGAGAAAGGCACTCGATCCCTCGCCGCCCAGCTCGTCCAGCAACGATGTTGTCCAGTCGGTGTCCACGCAAGTTGATGATACTCCTAATAGAAAGCTGCCAGCATAACACCAATGTGTATGTGTGATAGATGAAAATAGTCTAAGACATTCTAGTGGGGGTGAACATTGAAAATAATGTCTGAATAATTTGAAAAAAAAAACCGTGAAGCCCGTCTAAAGGCGGGGTTGGGTTGTAGAGGGTTAAATTAATATTTACGCATAACATTAATTTATGAACGGTATTCAAAATTACCCAATGGTTATTATCATGATGAAAAAATAATAAATTTTCGGAAGTTGATAATGACAACCGATTACGCTTTGCTTCGTAAACCAGGTAAACCAATGAACAGTCTTCGCTGTAATACTACTGCGAGAAGCTGAGAGATAAACTCTAACAATCCTTGTCCTCGATTGACCGTTTTAATTTTCATAACCACCAAAAACGTGATTCACATTGCATCGATTTCGTTAGCAACGGGATTTTTTTCCTGAACGCGACTCTTATTTTCATTTGCCACTTCGTTGAAACATCCCTAAAAGGTGTGTCGTGAGTTTCGTGTATAAGGTTTGATTCAGTTTAGTCTCTTTCCTTTCATTTACAGGTCTTGAAGACGACGATGAGCTGTTACTCTCAGAAGATTCGTCGCAAGATATTTCATGTACTCCAATAACATTGCCAGCAAGACTGTTTACGTTTCAAGAACTCCTAAATAGGCTGACTTGATCCTCGGGTCTAAAAAGTTTGCAATTAAGTAATTCTGATCTCCTAAGTAGTTGAATCCTTATCAGGAAAAAACCCTGTTGAAGATTACTTGCCGAAAACTTGATTCATTATTTTTATGTAAAAGTGTGTTTATTTCTTCTAAAATGTAATCCTTCATTCGCTTCATGAACAAATGCAGTGTTTCGTATTCGTATTCGCAAATAAAAAGCCGAAAATCCGACTGCCGGATAATAGGCTATCAGGCCTTGAAGTTATCCGGTATCCGGCCAAACTACTATCCGTTTCATCACTAATTGATACCAATTTACTTGCAGAGTTTTTTTTTTCAGACCTTTTCCTCTACTTAAAACTGATCATGTCTACGAAAATTACCTTAAATGGGCATAAGAAAGGTTTATAAATACTGCGGGTGATAGAAAATTAGTTTTTGTGCATTTTTGAGTAATATTAAACAGTTTTGCATCATTAAAAAAAATTTTTTTTTGCTTCGATATAACGTAACGAGAAAAAAAAATAATGTTGCCTTATATCGAGGTATAACTGTACAACTTATTGATTATGTGACGTGACAACGATTCGTGGAGACTGTTTTTTTCGCACAGAGCGCGTTGTCACGTCACAAAATGAATGCCGATTTTTGCAATGTTCTTGCGAGTTCTTTGAAAAACTGAATATACAGGAATCACCGTTCATCTTTTCTTGACAAAGCATAGAACAAAGTTCATTTGTATGTTTTGAAACGGAACTGAAAATACAACATTAATGTTCAAAAGTCTAAAACCGCAAAAAGACAGGTGTTGTCACGTCACAAAAGTGTTGGGCTGGCAACAAGCGAATTAAACTGTAAAATATTCTTCAACCGAAGATTCTTGTAGGAAATTTTCTCCGTTTTACTTTGATATCGTCTACTATTTGGAAATCGTGTTTTAGTGAGTCAAAACGTCACGCTGGAATGGGTCATATAGTGAAAATTTGATTGAATGATGTCCATTAGCATAATACCAATACGAATACGATCTTGCCTCTTGAATAAAAATACTTCTAAATGCAAATGTTCTTGACCGGGACAATTTCAAACTACTAGAGCGCAGCACAACGTTACTCTGTGTGAGTCATAAATTCTTTGCAATTTTAATGACACGCTTCCCGTCCAGCGTTAAATTTCAAATTATATTTATTTCCACGTGTTTATCGCTAATCGGGACCCGCTCTGTCAAAACATGCACACATGGCCACTGCCTACTCGCAAGGACCCAGCTGGCCATGGCGTGCATGAATAATAAACACGGCGTAGATAACAGCTGCCACCGCCTGGCTTTCCTCTTTCGTCGCCCATATGTGAGCACGAGGGGGGCTCATGTTATTGGCCGGTCGCGTTTTATGCATTCATTTCTCGAAATATCATTCACTTTTGACAATCCACAATCCACGCGCGGTGAGGGGGAAAGGCGGAGAAAGACAGACACATAAAACCGAAGGATAATGAGGGTCAGCTTAAATTAGGTTCGTTTTCTCGTGTCATCCGACGAACGTGAAAGGATAAATATGTGGAGAGAGAAAGAACAAATAGCACGTGGGTCAATTTTATGGCCTATCAAACTAAAATGATTGCACAGTCGAGGGACCCACCCTCTCGTGTGTGTTATTGTTTGATTTTATGGGAATCTTATCTATTACTTTCGTTATTAGTAATCACCGGCGTTAAATTTTCAGCGGGAGAGGAGCGCCGGTCGCTTTTGACATCTCTTTTAACTAAGAACATACGGATATAAGCTGTAAATGTACGGTGATTAACTTTGATATGCCATCGAGACTAAAATTTCAAAAATAGGGGAAAATTTGAACAGAATATGGGAGGGTGCGGTGCGAAACCGAAACCAATCAATCTAAAAATATACTTCATGTCGATCGATATGAAGCTAAATCCTAGCTCGAGTGAAGATGAGTTTCTCACCTCTTCCCATCCTCCTATCGCCCCCAATTTCCACAGAAACGACCTTCGGAATCAAGCTGATGGAGGTACGAGTGCCTAAACACACCATCAAGGATAATCCGGTGCGTCTCGAGTGCCACTACGAGATGGAAGGCGATGCGCTCTACGCGGTCAAATGGTACAAGGACGGCAACGAGTTCTATCGCTACGTGCCAAGAGATAATCCCCCCGCCCAGGTGTTCCCCCAAACGGGAATCAATGTCGATGTAAGTTACTTTGCTCCTGTTCCGTCAGAGTTTGTATCCAGTAGCAACAGACGACACTGATGATTATGAAGATAAATTTATTTTTGTACACGCTCTCTCCCTTTTGCCTCATCCCACATCAGGTACAAAATTCAACCAACAACCAGGTGGTACTGAACCCAATCGAGCTCACGTCTAGCGGGAAGTATCGATGTGAGGTATCGGCTGAAGCTCCGTCCTTCCAAACCGTGTCCGACCATGGTGAAATGACCGTCGTTGGTGAGTAATGACGACCGGGCTGGCCCCCCCCACTTAATTTTGTTGTAATGACCCCTTCCCATCCTGAACAGTTCTTCCCGACGAGGACCCGCACATAACGGGCGGAAAGCCTCGCTACCAAATCGGGGACTACGTCCGAGTCAACTGTTCCTCCGGACGGTCCAAACCTGCGGTTCACTTAGCCTGGTACATCAACAGCGAACCGGCGGACCCGGCACTCGTGCGACAATTCGAACCAATCGTCTCCGGCCCGGACCGGCTGGAAACATCCATCTTGGGGTTGGAATTCCGCGTCAAGCCGAAGCACTTTAAACGGGGCGACATGAAGCTGAAGGTGAGTGGCGGGGGACGGACGAAATGATAACAAATTCTACACCAATTTGTCTGCAGTTTCAGACGGTTGGAATAATCAAAAGAGATTATAATGAAGAAAGATTTCTAAATTGGATTTTTTTTCTGCTTTCGTCGTTATTTTTGTCCCCACAGTGTCTCGCTACGATTTCGACCGTGTACTGGAAGAGCAACGAGGAAAGCGTCGAAGGGGACAAACCGCAGAAGGCCCCGATGCTCGAGTCGCGGAAGGCCGTCTCATCCAACACTCGAGCGGATCGAGTTCAAGGTGAGTGCGTTTTTTTTTTTGGTTTTTTGTTTGACAAATCTGAATCGTTCTATTGATGGACATTTTCAATTTCTGCGTTTGAGGAATTTTCATTTAATGAAAATTAGAATTGGCAGCTTCCATTCCGGAAGCCGACAATGAGAGTGAATAATCTTCGAGAAAAAAGAGAAAAAAATATAATTGAATGTCGAAATGGCAAAGAAATTTCCCAGAATAAATTTTTCATCATTTGGAGTGATTTTATTTGAAGTCCAGCTCCGGTGCTGTGTGATCCTATTGCTATATCGATCTGCGCAACCTATTTATTGACGAGGGGGACTTCTTCAAAAGCAGACTTCAAAGTAGAGTTTTGATCAGCTAGATTCAATCGTCGTCTGAACGATGAAATGAACTTGCTTTGTTTTGAAAGTGATAGCTATATAAAATGCTCATATCAACTATTGATTGATGTTGATTGATATCAGGGTCCAACATTTTCGAAGACGAAACATGAAAATGGACTTTCCTCTCAGTCGCTTCGAGTAGGACTATTTCGGCATTCGCCGTCAACATGACTAAGGCCCGTTGCTTAGAACCATGCTTGACGTGACACTTGGCACGAAAAGTAGCCTTTCTAATCATTAAATGGTTTACCATATCCTACTGCATACAGGGAATCTTCTGGAAGTTCGCAATAGTTGCCAGTGTATATTCGTTTTAAGACATCTGCAGGTATGCTTATTTTCACAACAAACTGCTCCCCACACTATAACCACGCCACTGCCACAAAATTATTGTGCTTATTTTTTTTTTCACCCTCCGCTATCCCCCACACCAAAGAGCTCGAATGAGCCCCCTGGTAGTGGACGCAACTATCATAGCTCGAACTGTGCAGCAAAAAAAAATGTAACAAAAAAAATGCTAATAAACTAATAAAAATGAGCTGAGAAGAAAACTAAAAATGTGGGTGTGAAGTCCCAGTGGAAAAAGATTTCTTTTAAAGGACTCACTGGTATAAGACATATAGAACCATTACAAATTTACATTTACATTATTTGATTAAATCCATTTCATCTTTTTGTGTCTAATGGCCGATGTTCCTGAAGTCGAGCAAAACTTATGTACGGAATTTTCATCAGAAAATTACTGCTAAATTGGATTTTGAAACCCATCCATGTCGGATGGTAACTGGTGATAGGAAGTGGTTCACTGAAGACAATGTCAACCGAAAACAAAGCTAGAATTGACGGTTAGTGAGATTTTGCTGTGTTTGGTGGGATTTGCAAGAAGTTGTTTACTATTCTTTTCATCTTATTTTTTTTTCTCAGAATATCTGTATCAAATTTACGAATCCAAAATGTAACCAAATATTGGATGTCCAAAAAGTAGTTTTTCATGATTTTTTTCATTAAAAAAATAAAATACAAATTTTTTGTAGGGGAGAGGGACGCAAGTTGGCGACGTTAAGCTTTGGCGAGCTTGGAATTATTTTTTTTAATGTTGATGCTGATTCATATAGTCTGAAGTGTTTTCTGTCATATTATCTATTGGATGGGCAAAAAAAACTAAAAAACTTGTCCACCCAAAAGCTTTGTGCAAAAATCGTCGAATTTCTGGAGGCAAATTGGCGAATATGGTTTGGTCACCTAATATCAACAAAATGTAATAACAATTATTTATTTATCCTTGGTTGAAACAGTGGAAATGCCATTTTCATCAACACTGTAAATGTCACACGCAGGAAAACGATACTGAGCTCGTATATCTCCCAATGTTCGAAAACAAAAATCACAATTTTCTTTATTTTTTTTTTATAATTCGTTTATTTGTACAGGCTCAGTTACATAGGTTTAAAGAAGCCAAACTCTCAACTATACTTTTACTATTAACATGTTTTCTTAATTCTACGGTTAATGAAATAGGAAACCGATTACTCGCGGTCGACTCGAGTTTAGAAGGGTGACACATTTTCTTTAGGAAAAGGATGGGATGTAAGGAGATTGTAACCATGTTCACACTCACACTCACACTCACTTTCACATTCATACTCACACATCACACTGAATTCTTAAACTATCCTCACATCTAATATGTATTAACAATTTAACTTATTCTAATGTTAGGGAACCGATAGCTCGCGAAGGACGAAAAGGAGGAGAAAATGGGGGGGAAAGGATGTAAGAACAATCACACTCGAAGATCGATATCTTTAAGGAAAACATATATTTGGGACATGTAATCAAGGTCTAACCGAGCCAACACATCTCTCACCGGCACATTGGGCTGCCTTCCTCGAGCCCGAAGGGAGTTTTCTAAATTCGATCTGGCGACAAGATATAGCTCGCACGACCAAACAACGTGTTCGATGTCGTGGTAACCATGGCCACAAACGCAGAGATTGCTGTCGGCAAGCTTGAAACGAATCAATTTTCTTTATTGGACGCCATTAATCGAGCCGCTGAGGTATTTTCTGGCTTTCTCAAAGATAGCTTATGAGCCTTCATAAACATTTCAACCCATGTCCGTCCAGCGTATGTTCCTTTGAAAGGGTGCTCTATGCCATTTTTAACCGCAAACGAATAGGCAATTCTTCGAAACTGGACCTGAATGTGGCTTTAAAGCGGCCTTTATTGGACGAAGTATCCTGAAATTGATACAGATTTAATATTTCTTGCATAAAGAACATGGAAACGCAAATGCTGAATTGAAAATCTAACCTCCATGTCTGGATATTTTCATCGATAGCGTGTCACAGTTGGTTCTGGCACACCGAACTTTTTTGAAGCAGCCAGAACAGACAAACCTTCTTCTATAGCTTTCATAACATTCTCCAAACTGGTGTCTGACCAATGTTGGTCTCTTTTTCGCTTATAAGTTCTAACCATCTGCAATAAAAACCAAAAATGAACATAATGTTGCAGTTCGCCAACTTGACCCCAAGCGACTTATTCAATAAAAAAAAATATAGCTGACAAAAAATCATTATTGAAACTCGCCGGAAACAAACAGATTATGTACAATAGAGTACCTTTATCATGTAATTATGAAAATTATGAAAATATTATGAAAATTTAACTTATCTCATAAAGTGGATAATGAAATTTAAAAAACGGAAAAAAATAACAAAATCACTAGTTTTCTCATTTTTATTTTTCACTTTTTTTGTGATAACGTTTTCGGCAGAGTTACCAAGTACAAAGTTTGGCCTTGTTATGATGCATCTTCAGTAAAAAGTAGGTGGCGCTACCTTCATTACAACGGGTCAAATTACCGAATCGTCATCTTGCCTCCCTCTCCCCTACATAGAATGAACGCATAAAGGTGGGGTGTACGTTATTTTAGAGCTTAAACTCGCAAGCTTTGGAATATTTTACGAACGGTTTTTTTTCTCGGTGTGTATGTATAGATGTAGTGGATAAAAATATCGGGAAGAAATAAAAAATCGATTTCTTTCTGAATTTGTGAACTAACAAATTTTTTTGGAAACTAATTCAATAGCAAATCTAATTAGTCAGCAGAGTATGTTTATCTACACCCAAAGTTAATTTTTAGCACAAGTTATGGCATCCCGATTTATTACATTAAGGTGGAAGCAAGCCTTTGTAGTAATATAGGTAAAACCAGGTGTAAAAATGGGGTAATATTGTTTGTGAGAGGAGAGCAATTTTTTTCGTTTGTTTTGATCTTTATACGTAAATAGATCAATTCACTTATCAGACTGTGTGGCGCTTCACTGACTCAAGGCTTAGAACACATTTGAAAAAAAAAACAATTCTATACTGAAGTTAAATGTATGAACAATTATGAAATATTAATATATATATATATATATATATATATATATATATATATATATATATATATATATATATATATATATATATATATATATATATGTATTTACATTTCACCTTATTCTAATGTTAGCAAGAAGGGATTTGATTTCTCGTGAAGGATAAGGAAAAGGAGAATATAAGGATATAAGGACAATCAGACACGAAGATCGATAACTTTTAGGAAGACATATATTTGGGACATGTAATCAAGGCCTAACCGAGCCAACACATCTCTCACCGGCACATTGGGCTGCCTTCCTCTAGCCCTAAGAGAGTTTTCTAAATTCGATCTGGCAACAAGGTACTCCTCGCACGACCAAACAACGTGTACGATGTCGTGGTAACCTTGGCCACAAGCACAGATATTGCCATCGGCATGATTAAAACGAAAGAGTAGCGCGTCTAACGAACAGTGATTGGACATGAGTCGAGAGAAGGTGCGAATAAAGTCCCTACAAACTGATAACTGATTCAAAATAGATAAACATACTATACTTCTTTTGAATGTCTATGCGTATGCGACTAAAACACCCATTTACTCCAGGTACATATCTTCAACAAGATACACTTATTCAATTACAGGCAAACCTTTTTTTTGGGCGGGGGATAGGAGCCGGATAACTCAAATCCACGCCGTTCATCGTTCGATTTCCTTTTGTTTCCCTGCTTTGTGATTGGACAGTTTGCCTTTTGGATTGTGCGTGGCTGTGTTGTGCTTTTAGTTGCATGTCGAAACTTGTTGCTATTAGAAGTCATGCCATACGCAACTTAGAGCATTTGACGGAACGATGGATATGATTTGAGAAGTGCTTTTTCGCACTAAAATACAGAAAAACCATCGAAAAATGCTTTTATTCACTCATTTCTCTCTTCAGCATACGATGAAGCATTTTTTCCTCAATGTAAATTTCGGACGTTTTGTCGAGCTCTGAACAAATAAAACAAATAATCACATTTGCCCAAATGTAACAAATATCCGAATGTCATTCACCCGAATGTAACAAATATCCGAATGCAACATTTACCCGAATGCGACAAATACCCCACTGCGACATTTACCCGTATGCAACGTTTACCCGAATAAAACAAAAAAAAATCCGAGAAATCAGGTTATGAGTTTTGTCGAATTTCCTCATAATAAATAAGATTTAACAAAAGCAACAAAAGCAACAAAACAAAATAAAAAAATAATGAGAGTAATTTAAAATTATGCGGGAGACTTCGCTGATTCATTTTTTAAAAATAGTGTAGGCACAATTAACATGCCGTCTTTTTCGACGGCGCTTTCATGATGAACGAAGATAGTTTCGTCACAACCGCGATAAAATGTTCAGAATCGCTGTACAATCATAACTGAGTTGATTTCCGTGTGGATTTTCCCCAGGTTTTGATGTCTTTGTTAAGGAAACACAAAAATTCCAGCGATCGTAGAGGAGATAAGTCTAAAACGCGCTTGCCGGGCAATTTGATCCGCCTGATTTTCTCGTAAACCAGCAAGAAAAGAAATCCTAGTCAATGATAGAATCCTACCATGCAAGTTTTACATTTGTAACATGCTTTTAAAAAATTTGAAAAAACATTTTCTTTGGAAGCGATTTTCGATGTAATTTTCTGCATCGTTTCATTAAGGTTTTTGTTGCTTGCAACCAATTCAGAGGCGATAACAGTAGGTCATATTTATTGAGTCGAGTTCCCAGTGGATATATCAGATGAAGAAACGGTAAGAAAGGATTCATTTCCTTCTCAATAAGATATTTTCCGTATCAGCTTACCATCGGGCAGTACGGCATACCCTCGATCGGGGCAATTTGCTCGCTTTCGGCCGGATAACATTTTCACGAGAGAAATAGCTTGTATGTGAGGGATGCCAGATGATTTTTTCAAATATCTCTGCATGACACGAATAAATGTCTACAAATATAACCTTAATGAACAAAAATGAGCAAACCATCACGATATTTCTAAATCTTGTTCGACAAACAATTGTTTTCGCATATTTTGAAATGACTTTTAAATATCTTCAAAACGAAAACATGTCTTCACAACTGGCATCTTTATTATGTTCTCTTCTTCTTTGTTTTAAAGAGGCTTTAAACTTTCCAGTTCATTCGCCTCTAGAAGTACAGTGACTCAAATCCGTAATCGTACACCACCATGCAGATCTCTTCCCATCTTTTGAAAGTCGAAAACAAGCTTTCGGAACATTCTATTTTGATAAAATTATAGTGTCATATGAGGGTTAAAGGTTTGCTATCTGTTTTCAGAATAATGGTTTTTATTTCTCTAAAAATGGCGAATGTATGTGCTAATGTATGAAAATTGACTCAAACTCATAATCGTACGCTGGTTGAAATCTATACCCGATTTCGAAGACGTTGGCCAATTTCATTATTATTATGGTATCTCTTGTTCAATGCAACTATCGTTAGCTGTCTTTAGCCTTATCTACGAGTTTTTTACTGCATTCATAAAGTATATTTATCAATTTTTTCATTAAATGGTTTTTAAAATTGTTATTTTTAGAAATTTAATGGTTTCTGAATTTCCTACACAAATAACTTCCTTAGTTTTTTACTGGGATACATGTCGGAAGATTGTGGAGGAATATTAATAACTTTTGAGCAGTGCTTGGAAATATCTGTATCACATCAATCTTTTCAGCCGAATTTCCGGCCACATTCGATCATTATACCATTGCATTCGGGATACCGAAAATGAACCAACGCCAAACCTCACAATCACAGCAAGCCACTCACAGTTGATTCATCCAGTTTTTTTTCATTCTGTTTTTCGTTCTGTTCTGCGTTCACGGAATGTGAGCAAAACAAAATATCCCTAGTTTTGTCATTCATTGACATTAACATACCAGTTCATTCACTATCAGCATCGTTCTCGGACACTGACGAAACGGAGAAATTCGTTGAGGAAGATAAGAAAGTACAGAATGCTCATAATAGTGACAATAAATTAAATTGTTCAAGCATGCAAGGTTTCCGTCTCAGTTAAATTGCTTTCATTTTACATAGTGAATATGCAGTTCCAAATCCACTTGTCAGAAATGCTTCAAAAGAAGAATTCCGATGTAAAAAATACCGTCTTGACTCAAATTTCAAACATTTAATTCTTTTTAAATTCTGAACACACGAACATAAAATGGTGGTGTCCAAGACACGACCGCAATGGGAATATTTCGAGCTTCCTTTTGCAAACGGATCAAACTATGCTATAGGATTAGCGGATGAAATTGCCAACATCCAGCTTTGGCTGACACAGTTTGCATTCGCTGCTTGGATCGATTCTGCAGAATGCCCCCTCGCCGTCCAAGCCTAAGCAATCCTTAGCTGTGAGTGTGCATGCAGATCTTGCTCTTTTGTTGGCATTTCCGCTTGCGCCACCGATTTGCGTTGCCCTTTCGGAGTAACTTCAAAAACAACTGAATAAGCAAGGCACTGACTCAATGAGAAAATCACACACATATCGGGATACTGAAAATGAACAGTCACAACATTCCTGACAATTCAATGGCAATGAATAAATGTGAATGAATTCTCATGACTCGAGCTTTGAGGAAAGCTCAGAGAGCACAGAATGAATATGAATGAACACAGTTGTAAATTTGTTTGCCGTCGAATGAATGACAGTAGCATCGACAAGCAAAATAAACGCGTTACACTGATAAAAATATATTTTCAATGTTGCTTAACAAGCTCAATATTTCCAAGCTCTGCTTTTGAGTAATTGTAATGTAACCATGTGCGAACTTCATGTCTTGATCTCTGGGTCATTGTCTTGGCAAAACTTGAATCCTCAATTCTATCCCATTATATTGACACTTTGCTTCATATTTTCCTTTAGGACGATCGAGTAAACATTCTGACCCAATATACCATCGATGAAAACCAAATTCCTCATACATGCCCCCTCATATGATCCCTTCACCATCACCATGTTTAAACATTGCTTTTAGATTTTTTTACGTTTAATTCGTCGTTAGCTTCCTCCATACGAAACGATAACCATCGGAGTCAAAAATATCAAATTAGGACCCATCTATGGGAATAACATCTTATCAGAAAGACATTGATGTGTTTCATGCTGTTTGGAATCATCAAATTGGAGTTACTGATATTTTTTTACTGAGAAACGGTTTGTCACTCTGTGCTCGGGCATTCAAGCTGCCCTTCCTAGGCACATTACAAACTTTTTGTTTGCTCAATTTGTTTTTTATCGATGGTGTAATGGATCAGAATGTTTACTTGAACATCCTAAAAGTGTAGAACTCAAGACATATGAAGTTCGCACATGGTTACATTACAATTACTCAAAAGTTATTGATATTCCTCCACAATCTTCCGGTTATCTGTGTAGGAAATTTAGAAACTATTAAATTTCTAATTTCTGTGTAGGAAATTTAGAAACTATTAAATTTCTAAAAATAACGATTTTAAAAACCACTTAATGAAAAAAATTGATAAATATACCTTCTGAATACACCAAAAAACTCGTAGATAAGGCTAAAGACAGCTAAAGATAGTTGCAATGAACAAGGGATACCATAATAATGCTGAGAATCGAAATCGAGTAGAGATTTCAACCAGCGTACGATTATGAGTTTGAGTCATTTTTCATACATTCAACATTCAAAAGAAGGGAAGCATGGTGGAGTCCGATTACGGATTTGAGTCACTGTATATGATGTGCTCAGAGAATGTAGCAATAAAAGAACGCGGACTGGAGAATCAATGCACGAATACTTTGCTAGTGAGCATGAAGTGAATAGGTTGATGGAATCTCTCATTCATACAAGCTGTTTCTCTTTATAGTCTCTAAGAGAAACAACTTATGAGCATACTATACTTCTGCTGGGCCATTTAACACCGTATGTTTGGAAAATATAAAATTTGAGCGCCTTATAAAATAAAATTTGTAGCCCTATTGTTATTCAGTATCTAAAATACAGAACGATTACAGATGATTGAGGGTTAACTAATCTACGTACTGACGTAGTTGTTACCTTAAGTTTTAAAAGCATGGTCGAGATAAATCCGTTTTCGCTTAGGGGTTGCGTATTACTAATACTAAGCGTGAATGCATTTATCTCGACCGTGCTTGATGTATAAGCGAAGTGTGTAATACTATTACACACTTCTCCTATACATCAACCACTGCGCAATCATAACTGAGTGGATTTCCGAATAAACACTCGTTTATGTACAGATTTGTGTAATTTTAATAGTCTGTTTTGGAAGCAATTTTAAAGCTTGTTTCAAGTTTTTGGAGCAATAAGTAACAAGCATATCACGCGTGGACATTTTATCTTGCGAATGAAGTGTTTATCATACCATTTCGTCTAGTTGTTTAGGAGGTATTAACGCTCAAAATCTTGTTGCTCCGGCGTAACGCTCTCGTTTTCGAAACATCGAACATACACTCCGTATAGAGATGAAAGACGTAGACCTACGTCAAAACTGCAATACAAACCAACCGTACTACAAAATAATAAAAAGTATAGTATAACATTATAATAATATGGTTACAATTTTATTATTTTCCTACATATCCCATAGTTACACTTGAATGCCAATTCTATCGAATTCCTTTCAAAAATCTTGTTCAATTTGATCGAAGAAAATGTCATCCATATCTGGGTGACGGGGCGACGACGAAGGAGATTATTCCAAGAGTCATGAGGAGGCAATTGTGGTGGGTCGTTTTTCGAGTCAAAAGCAAGAAAACGTTCAATTTTCGCGGGTTACGTATATGAGATTCTCGAGTTTTTATGACGTTGGTGTGCAGGCAGAATAACTGTCGAAAATTAACTGATTCAGAATTCAGAATGGGCGAAGCTGTCAGCATAAATGAAAGACATTAATTTTAATATAACGCCACAAAAAATCAAAAATCCAATATACGTAACCCGCTGAAATTGAAAAGTCGCGATACTTTTTAAACAGACTTCGTATGTAGAATATATTTAATATCAAACTTAGATAAACCGTTTCTAAATGATGGCATGGAATAAACATTCATTCAATTAAAATGTCGAAGTATTTTTTTAATAGGCCTAATTAGTTCATCAAACGAGACATGCTTATAAATCTAATGATTATTACATGAAGTGATATACCGCGAAACTGATGAAAGCAAAACAATTATTCTCTCTCCCCCCAGCCAACGGAGCCACGAGCATCTCGTCGAGTGGAATCCTACTTACCAGTCTCGCCACGCTACTGATCGCCATGGCAATCTCCTCCGCGTCGAGCTGTGTCAGCACGAAAACCCAACAACAGCAGCGGCAGTCCTTCAGCAAGGAGCTCTCCCTGAGGTAACTAGCAGAGCCCGCTGCCTCTCTTTCATTGCCGCCGCATCGCTGCTGCTGCTGCTGCTAGCATGTAATCCAGTTTAAGACGAAGGAAAACCAAATTTTAACGTTAAATGATATTTAATGTGGAAAGATATACTACTTGAGTTAAGGTGAACACAAAGCAAAAATGAACGCAGGTGGTGAAATTTGAAATTTGTGTGAATGTGAAACATTCCATGGAATGGAATGTGCGAATGGGCGAGAGAGAGAGCGTGTATTGTCACTTCCTTACGAAACAGTTCTTTTTTAGATAATTAAGTTGCATGGAAATCTGAGAACAAGATAAGATGTGCGATGTAAAAATGGAAAAAATAGCAGGTGGTTAAGTGGTGAAAAATAGTATTATCCGAGAATGTTTCCTCTTTTTAATTTATTCACAATAACAGGACGAAACAACTTCTTGTTTGAAATACGAGTAAATCTTTGGGTTCCGAAGAATTGCAACCAACCGAGAGCACTATTTCTAGGGTGAAAGAGCTGTCAAATGAATCCATCACCGAGTTAACATCTTAATTTTTTTCACGCTCGACCGAAATAGAATAATTACTCTACGCGTTTATTCACTTACAGTTATTCACACCCACGCTCACTTTGTAAATAAATCCGAATTATGCTTCATTCTTTGAATTTTGAAGCGAAGCTTTGGAAAAGGCATCCCTTCTCCAATTATCACAAAGAAACCCACTGATTTCCACCGCTGACCTGTAGCCGTCGGAAAAAAAAACTGAATCCGGAAATTGGAAAATTAAATTCGACATCATGCTGTCGATAGCTGTTACCGATGGAATATCGAAAATAATGCTGTTATTTAAATCCCCCTCGAATCGAACCATGAAAACCACCACTAACAATCGCACAATACAATGAACCCCATGTTCGCGTTGAGTAATGGCCCCCCGACACGGTCCCGATGCGATGGACTGACGAACGAGGGGCTGCTATGCCGTTGTATACGTATCCTTTTATTCCCGAACGCCGCAAACGACCGCCATCGTGGGTTGAATGGCAAGCATGGAAATCAGATCGGCAACATTTTTACACCCAATCAGGATATCAGAACTCGATGGTAGGATTGCTACGAGGAACGGGTGGATCCAAAAAAGAAAGGGGGACTCAAAATACGCCAATCTGTTTTCCATATTCAACGGCGGCATGTTCTTCTCGAGTCCCCGGTGGCAACATGGCGGAAGCTAGCGTCGTGTGCTATAAAACAGATCCGACGGAATGTTGTTTTGATTGCAGGGGCCGAAAAAGAGCGCTCCTGGCGATCCTAATTGGAGCAACACGCCTATCTGGCTTTCCGATTCGTGTTAACACAATCTCTCTTATTAGCCTAATTTAGGCCAGCAATTCGGGTTTAATTACATGGAATATTAATGGCGCAGCTTAATTCGTTAACATCAGGCATTAAATCCACGCTGAAGAGATGCTAAACATCCCGATATGAAATATTAAAATCGAACAAGATTCCGCTGTGATTAAATCCAATCCGATGGCGCATGATTTGGAGGAGGGGCTGCTGCGCACAGCTTCAACACCGCATATTTCATTCATATCAAACATACGAAATCATATCAGTAACATTCGTCATTTGATTAAATCCACAGCGGTGAAAAGTGCTAATTTTAAAAGCTCAATGAAACCGACAGAACACATTAATTGTGGTATCGATTCCAAACCCTTCCCTCCATTCACGTCACCGCAACACCATTTTCGTGCCCTGCGGCGAAAATCAAACACCATTTTGATAACCCCACACACACACACTTCCCACATCATTTGTCATTTGCCCGCAAAGCGCCTAATGCACCGTTTATGTTCTCAATCATCCGCGGTTTTAATGTTTATTTAAGCGACCATTTTATGGATTTAATGAATCAATTAGTTCTCAGCCATCGGTTTATCGAACGAACACACGAACCGGAAGGAAGAAGGTACGCGAGGTGGTCGGCAGAAACTGAATAATTATGAATGTGATTAAATTCCATGAATATGAATGTACATTTCGAGAAACAAAACAAAGAAAAAAATGTTCATATCACATAGCAAACAACCGGAAAACCGCATATTTAAGGCTTAATTCCCCCCGGAGGGGGGTGAAACATGAAACCATATAAAAAGCACTTCAAAATGACAGACCCTCCTTACCGTCCTTGAGTTTTGAGATAAACACAGACAGACAGACAGGCAAGCACGTATGCCACATATCGATAAGAAAACTTTTCATATCAAAGTATGGGAGTTCAATTAAAATTTTATCAGCAGACGTGACTAACATAATATTGTGGGAATGTGAGCGAATGTAGCGTAGGTGTAAGATAATTCTACTTCTTCACGACAGAATTTGAAATTAAAATGAAAAAAAACAACAGGAAACAAAAAAACAAACAGCACGAAATTAAATACGCAACAAAAGCTACATTTTTCAACGTTTTCAACTTCTGTATGTGTGTGTGTGTGTGTGTGTGCGTCTCCACTGTCAGAATCGAAGGATGGGCGGGCAAAAGTTTTGAAAGGAAATTAAGAGGGAAAAAATGGAGAGCATCCCGTATCAATTTAGTGGTATAAAAACGGGGGCGTTGAAATGGGAAAGACTAACCTGACAGACAAGAGTGCCATGAAACAGAATCAAAATATAAGGAGAAAAACAAACAAAGTTAAATCAATTGTGAGATAAACAAATGTGAAGAAATCCTCTCCAAGTGGAATTTCATTCACTAGAACCTTGATGGGAAGACGTGGAGAAGTAGTTCTCTGAAAGTAAGTTTTAGTTAAACAATGAACGAATGAGAATGATGATGAAAAAACAGAGATAAAATGATTCATTACCATGAAATAAAAAATAATGATGGATAAAGTGTCTACCCGCCTTTCACTCTTCTCATCCGAAAGAATTGGTTGATTCTAAAACAAAACTATCCGAAAACATTCAGTTTAAAATGTCAACCAGCTCTCCGTTTATGCCTCACTTGATTTGAGACAGAAAACATTCACAGATCATCTTCGCAAAGTTCATTATCGATTTGAACGGAAAAATACTGTCTCGAATCCGCTATTCTCGGAGATTTTTGCATTCTCTCATTTGCCTCTCGGAATGACGTTAGATGGTGAAAGAATCAAATTGGAAACTTTTGCTTGAGCCAGCGAGCGTCTCTGTAAAATCATTCGTTTTTCACTCAAATAGCAATCATTGAAGCCTCGTTGAAATCGAGTTGTTTCCTGTGCACTATTGCAATGACATTTTTTTTTTGTTTCTAGTATTAAACGATCTAAGCCAACGCAAAAGACCATATTGACGCAAGTTATTGGTGAGCGGGAAGGTAAATTCATGTGCACTTGAATGCTGACAAGGAAAAGAGTACAAGGGAAAATGAAATCATACATACACGCAGATTGAGTCTATTTTGACTCACTCGTTATTTTGTTTCGTGCGATCCTTCCAAAAGAGTATTAATTCATTGAATGTTGTTTTCCGCTCTTTGTTTTGTTATATTCACTCTCAGTCCCGAATGAAGATGGTCGGAGAGTTAAAAATGATGCATCGTGCAATCTCACGATTGCTTGCTGCATTCTCTTCACCATGATTATTCCAAGCAGATACAAGAGTGATTTATATAATTAGGTGTGGAGAAATGAGCTGTTCAGGTATGAACATCGCTCACTTCAAGGTTTATATATCATATGTCCTCATGTTCAATGCAATGACAACATTTTGAGTGAATTTACAAAAAGGTTTATATGCTCAGAAAATATGACCCAAATGGTAAATGCACACAAAAAAAGTCATCATTTGGGCATAGCTCTACATACATCTTTCAGTAGGGGAACCGCGGGTAATACGGACAGTAGGGGTAATATGGACAGGTGGTTGATTTGTATAGTTACAATGTGAACTTCAGATTTCTGTTAATGAGAACACCTTCTACATGTTATTCTATAATATTTAAGCCACCCAATGGCAATGAATACTGATCAATAGTGGAAAATGGAAACAAAAACCGAAAATCATGCATGACTTCGCGTGTGGATGTAATTTTAGCTGCTTCGATATTAAGCATTTTGAGTGGTTCAATATCAAAATTTAATTCGCTGATGGTTATATTTCGGTTTGTGAATTAACATAGAAGCGATATTAGGTTTGTACGGAAAAGTAATTTCATTTTTGGGTGAAAAATTTAAATTATTGAAAAAATTGTACTGGTGGGGTAAAACGGACAGTTGCCAGTGGGAGTGAGATGGACTGTGAAAAATCTGTTTAATCTGTTCTTAAGGAATGCCCTGCGTCAACAAATGGAAATCAAATCACCAAATGTGGACTGTTTAGAAACTGACTGGTACCAAAAGCAAAATAGTTGAAGAGATGAGTCAGCCTACGGCTGAAAAACTCTATAATAAAGAATGAACAAAAAATAGTTGAAGGTCTATTCGTTTACACTGCTGAAAAGATGATATCACTTCTAGATGGATTAATTCGAATTTTTCATCATTCGATATCATTCATGATGAGACCAGACCAGACCATGACCAGACCATGGTTGAATAAAATTATTTCTCTCGCGATCGATAAACCTCTACGCTTCATATATTACAAACCTTTCCATATTACCCGCCTCGAAAAAAAAGTTGTACTTTTCGGTCTGTTTTATTCTCAGTAAAAAACATTGAAAAACACTTTTTCGTAAAATATGTGGCCAATTAGGTAGAGAAACAGTATATTGAATTACAAGAAACTGCATCAAAGTTTTGGGAAACATGAGTTTCCAATGATATAATTGAAGGTCTTCTTAACATGTTCGTTTTACCCCCACCTCCCCTATAGTGTATAGACATTTTGCAATCATTTGCAATACAATAACAGAAGTCGGATAATAAAACGGAAGAAAAACGCTATGATGCACGGCAAGCGTCAGACAGATCTACTACACAAGTGGATCGTGCGGCTGGTAATACGTCACTAAAAATAATATAAGTGTTATTATAGATATTTATAGTTAGTTTTCTGGCCACAAGAAATATGTAATATTTCCTTAGTTTTACTTACACAAGTAATTTATTAGGTCGATTACCGATGCCGATTGGCCTAATATGGACGCGTCTTAACATATACAGACCAAAATATATTTTTAATTCAGTTTTACAAAAAGAATGATAATTCGTGTTGACTCACGATTTTAGTGTAGGAATTCTATGAATAGTATAATTTCTAGGGATCTTATCTTTGCCCACGTTTTAGGTTAACTGTAAATATAGTTAAGGTTGTAGTTGTATAAGTTTTATGGCCCTATTTTAAGTATTTAAGTGCATCTACCTTCTTATAGTCCGTAAGCTTGTAAATAGTATAAGAATAAAGGGTTAGTCACATCAAATTGCATCACGGAAAAAACGCTGTAGAAATTTAATTTTTAGGAACTATATCTTCAGCTTTCGCTTTAAAATCAGATAAGAGTGTATAGATCACGTTGGCCATGCTTCACTGTCAATTTTTCGTAAATTTGGAAAAATGTCGTCGAACGAAAAATAGCGTCGTGAATTAATCCTGTGCACTCATTTCGAGAATCCGGAGTTGTCACATCGGGACATCGGTAAGATGCTGGGAATCGTCCAATCCACGGTCAGCAGAGTACTAAAACGATACTTCGAGAACCTAACCATCGACCGGAAGGTGAAGAACGGCAAAAATGGATGCTCCGTCAGTGAAAAAGATCACAAGCCTTATGGACGGGGTAAAGAGGAAGGTACGAGCATACGGGCTTGGGCTCGAAGTATGAAAAATGGAAAATGCCAAAAGTTTTTTTTTTTATTAAATCGTTTATTTTTACAGGCTCAGTTACATAAGTTTAAAGGAGCCAAACTCCTATCTGTATAGTTACAAGTATACATAAACATTTTTTATTAATTCTAATGTTAATGAGGTAGAGAACCGATTACTCGCGGCTTGCTCGAGTTTAGAAGGGTGACATTTTGTTTCAGGAAAAGGATGGGATATAAGGATATGTTGACAATGTTCACACTCACATTCGCACTCACATTCATCATACTCAATTCTTAAGCCTATCTTATATCTAACATGTATTTACATTTCACCTTATTCTATTGTTAGTAAGAAGGGATTTGATTTCTCGCGAAGGAAAAGGAAAAGGAGAATATAAGGATATAAGGACAATCACACACGAAGATCGATAGCTTTTAGGAAGACATATATTTGGGACATGTAATCAAGGTCTAACCGAGCCAACACATCTCTCACCGGCACATTGGGCTGCCTTCCTCTAGCCCGAAGAGAGTTTTCTAAATTCGATCTGGCAACAAGATACTCCTCGCACGACCAAACAACGTGTTCGATGTCGTGGTAACCTTGGCCACAAGCACAGATATTGCCATCGGCAAGATTAAAACGAAAGAGTAGCGCGTCTAACGAACAGTGATTGGACATGAGTCGAGAGAAGGTGCGAATAAAGTCCCGACTTAAGTCCAGACTTTTGAACCATGGTTTGAGGCTAACCTTAGGGATAATCGAGTGAAGCCACCGACCCAATTCATCTTCGTTCCACTTACGTTGCCAGTTAGCGATGGTATTTTTACGGACTGAAGAATAAAATTCATTGAAAGCGATTTGACGCTGATAAATATCGCCTTCAATTGCACCTACCTTTGCCAATGAGTCAGCCCTCTCGTTACCCGGAATTGAGCAATGTGAAGGGACCCAGACAAAGGTAATGACATAACAGCGTCTGGATAAAGCACTCAAAATTTCTCGTATTCTCTCAAGGAAGTACGGCGAGTGCTTTTCCGGCCTCACTGAACGGATAGCTTCGACAGAGCTAAGACTATCCGTTACAATGTAATAGTGTTCAACAGGTCGTGAGGCGACGCTGTCCAGCGCCCAATGTATTGCTGCCAATTCAGCAATATACACAGAGCAAGGATTCTGAAGACTGTGGGAGGTGCTAAAAATTTCGTTGAACACTCCAAATCCTGTGGACTCATAGAGGACCCATCAGTAAAGTACATATTATCGCAATTGATACGCCCATACTTTGCATTGAAGATCGTAGGAACGATCCCCGATCGATGATAATCTGGAATTCCATGGATTTTCTCCTTCATGAACAGATCAAAATGTACAGAGGAATTGATGTAGTCAGGAAAACAAACACGGTTGGGAATATACGAAGAAGGATCAACCTGCATGGAGATGAATTCATGATATGAGCTCATGAATCCTGAATGAAAATTTAGCTCGATAAGCTGCTCAAAATTTCCGATCACCGATGGGTTCATAACCTTACACCGGATGAGGAACCGAAGAGATAATAAATTGAAGCGATCTTTTAGTGGGATTACGCCTGCCAAAACCTCGAGACTCATGGTATGCGTTGAGGGCATACATCCCAACGCAATACGGAGACAAAGATACTGAATTCGCTCGAGTTTAATGAGGTGTGTTTTGGCAGCTGATTGAAAACAGAAACTGCCATACTCCATCACTGAGAGAATAGTTGTTCGATACAACATTATAAGATCTTCGGGATGGGCTCCCCACCAGGTGCCGGTAATTGTACGGAGAAAGTTTATTCTTTGTTGACATTTTTTACTCAGATACCTAATATGGGCCCCCCAAGTACATTTGGAGTCGAACCAGACCCCAAGATACTTGAATGACATAGCATGAGTGATCGGTTTACCCAAAAGTTGAAGCTTTGGTTTTGCTGGTCTATGCTTCCTAGAAAAAACCACCATCTCTGTTTTCTCCGTGGAGAATTCGATCCCTAGCCCAATGGCCCAGGTTGAAAAATTGTTCAAAGTATCTTGTAAGGGTCCTTGCAGGTCGGATTCGTTTGATCCTACGACAGACACCACTCCGTCATCTGCAAGTTGTCTTAGGCTGCAATTTTGTGTAAGACAATTGTCGATGTCGCTTACATAGAAGTTGTACAAAAGGGGGCTTAAACATGAGCCCTGGGGGAGGCCCATGTAAGAGACCCGACTTACTGCCGAATCTCCGTGAGAAAAGTTCAAATGTTTCTCACAAAGCAAGTTATATAACATATTATTCAATAGAGGCGGCAGACCCCGAGAGTGTAATTTGTCTGACAAAACCTCTATTGAAACAGAATCAAAGGCCCCCTTTATGTCCAAGAATACTGAAGTCATTTGTTTTTTTTCGGCGTAAGCCATTTGAATTTCTGAAGAAAGCAACGCAAGACAATCATTCGTCCCCTTGCCCCTGCGGAACCCATATTGTGTATCTGAGAGAAGGCCATTCGTTTCAACCCAACGATCAAGGCGAAACAAGATCATTTTCTCCAACAATTTCCGTATACAAGACAGCAATGCTATTGGGCGGTACGAATTGAAGTCGGACGCGGGTTTTCCGGGTTTTTGAATAGCTATAATTCGCACTTGTCTCCAATCATCTGGAACAATATTATGCTCCAGAAACCGATTGAATAAATTCAACAAGCGATGTTTCACCACATCAGGGAGGTTTTTTAACAAGTTGAACTTAATTCTATCCGTTCCTGGAGCCGAATTGTTACAAGAAAGGAGAGCAAGAGAGAATTCTACCATCGAAAACTCGGACTCGAACAATTTTTTGTACGGGAACGGAATCGGGGCAAAACTTCCGTGCAAAATTAAAAATCCATCGATGTGAATATTCTTCGCTTTCATTAGATGAAGAGCGATTTCTCATGTTTCGAGCCACTTTCCATAATTTTTTCATTGACGTTTCTCGTGACAAACCTCCCACGAAATTTCGCCAATAAGCACGTTTTTTCCCTTTGATCAAGTTTTTAAATTGATTTTCAAGGTCCAAATACGTTTGAAAATTCTCAATGGTTCCACGTTTCCGAAAAGCTTTAAATGCGTTCGATTTATCCTGATAAAGCTTGGAACATTGGCTATCCCACCATGGATTGGGAGGCCTTTGACGAAAAGTGGAGCCTGGGATGGGTTTCGTTTGAGCGCGAACCGCGCTGTCATATATCAAACGAGAAAGGAAGTTATACTCCTCCAATGGAGACAAACCATCTCTGGAATTGATGGCTAGAGCAATTGCGTCCTCATATTTTTTCCAGTCAATGTGTCTTGTGAGGTCATATGCCATATAGATTCAGAAGAATTCGACCCAATGGTGATGGAAATTTTGATTGGCAAGTGATCACTACCGTTGGGGTCCTGGATTACATTCCACTTGCAATCTAACGATAGTGAATTCGAGCAAAGCGAGAGGTCAAGAGCACTTGGTTTAGCAGGAGGTTTAGGTACACGTGTTCTTTCCCCAGTATTCAAAACGGTCATATTGAAGCTGTTACAAAGGTCATATATCATCGATGAACGATTGTCGTCGTACTGTCCCCCCCAGGCAGTTCCGTGAGAGTTGAAGTCTCCCAAGATCAATCGTGGCTCAGGAAGGAGTGAGCACATGTCAACAAGTTGCTTGCGGCTAACCGCAGCTCTCGGAAGCCAATACAAGTTGACAATACAAAGGTCTTTGCCTCTGATGTTTGCATGACAAGCAACAGCTTCGATCCCCCCAATAGGTGGAAGGTCAATTCGAAAAAATGAGTGGCACTTATTGATCCCCAATAGCACCCCTCCGTATCTGTCAACACGGTCCAAGCGTATAATATTAAAATCGTGGAAAGAGATATCATCTCGCGAAGAAAGCCAAGTTTCGGACAGAGCAAAAACGTCACAATTGAAGTTATGAATTAAAAATTTGAATGTATCCAATTTAGGGATAAGACTACGACAATTCCACTGTAAAACAGTGATATCTCCGACCTCTCTATTTGAATTAGACATCAAGAGAGATAATCATTGCAAGGAGGGGCCATGTTTGCATCAATTGTTGCAAAATTGTCTTTAATACTGGAAGCATTGAAATGACAATGGTTCTGATGGAGTCGGAAACATTAAAACACTTGAAGATTTGGTCCAAAAGGTCAGACAACTTTATAAATCCCGATTGGGGAGTTGAGCTGGACGGAAAAATAGGGACATTTGGGGTTTTTGATGTCCCCTCGAGTGCTGGGTCGTTCGAAGGTGAACTATTCCCACGGAAGCCAGGAGGAACCTGATTTTGCTTGTCCGCTGCACTCGATTTTTTAGGCATGCTAACAGGAGGTATAACCGGAGGGGCTTGTCCTTGAACTTTGGGAGTGGTCACATTTTTGCGCCGGGGATTCCCTTGGAAAATGAACGGTGTGCCCCCGTTAGCTGTGTCCGCTTCCATTTCGTCAACGGGCAACGTGGCGAAGACATTTTGTGTGATGATTGGTTGTTGTTGTTGGGCCAGTGGAGAAGCGCCCTTTAAAATATCCGCAAAAGTGCGTTTCGAGCGTTCCTTCAAAGAGCGCTTCTGTTTCTCCCAGCGACTCTTGTAAGTTTCACAAACTGAGAGCTCGTGTGGGGATCCCCCACAATATGGACATTTATGCTCAGTCGCACTGCAGGATTTCCCCTCATGTTGCTCTCCGCAAGTGGCACAGCGCTCCTTGTTGGCACAATAATCTGAAGTGTGACCAACTGACTTGCATTTTTGGCAAGTCATGGGCTTTGGCACGAAGAGTCGCACAGGCAGTCTTAATTTGCCCACCATGACGTAGTCAGGGAGAGCGGAACCAGCAAAAGTTACTCGAAACGAGTCTGACGGCGTGAATTTAATTTTTCCCTTTTCTTGGGATACTTTCCCTAGTTGGCGGCTGTCCAAAATTTTAACGCCCACCAACGGGAGTCTTTTAAATTTACCAACTCCTTCCTTTATCATTTCACACGTCAGACCCGTTTCAGTTATCACCCCCGAGATTTCTACGTCATGGGACGGCACGTAGACACGATACTCTAGGGAGAATCTCTCGTCGATCACAACTGCATTTGCGTGTTTGCGATCACTCACGACAACACGCAGTTTGTTCGGTCTAACCTTAGAGATTTCGACCACGGAGGAATAATATCTTGCCAGATCTTTCGAAACCTGAATGACATTGATGGATTTTCCGTTCGGTTTGGGCCGGAAAAAAACAACCCATGGGCCAGCTCCAGGTGAATCTTCTGGATAGACCTTGACACGAGGAGAGGAAGCAACTGAGGGGGAGGTCGAGGTCGATTGTTGAGCGGGAGCGGGATCAGTAGGGCTGGGAAGCAAGTTCGGGAGTTGAGCGGAAACGGGAGCGGGAGAATGAGGGGGTGAAGAGGAAAGGTTTGCAAATTTTCTTGAGGGAGGCTTGTTGAGGTGAGTTAACTCTTCCTGTGAAGAGACATCTTCTGAGGGGGGAACGCGTTTAAGCGACTTCCCAGCACCCGTAGCTGGGGAGGGGGAGACAGTGGATTCGATATCCATGTCAACGCTTTCTTCCCCTTCTGCCATTTAAAATGGCAGATGTACACTTTCTTATAATTTTTGCAATTTTTTTAATAATTAACCTTAACCTAATAACCTTAACCTATTAATTTCAGTATACTTATTATGCTAACCAGTGCGGATTATTTAAAACGGTGCTGCGTGCTGATCGTTCGGTACAGCTGAACCCGTGTATCGCACCACGCGGTGATGATGTCGAAGACGGTGCTACGGCGATAACACACCAGCACAGCGCTCGCGTGCAGGGTTTCTTCCTCTCGCTTGTTGTGTCTGCTTCAATTAATTCACAGGGAATCCCGTTAGTGTCCAACACTCACTTCACCAGCCACGAAAATAACGGTATCACTTCAACGATGGACGATAACGATATAAAACCGTCCGGCGGCTTCGAGCTTAGGAAGACGAATGATGCCAAAAGTGGTTTAATAGTTTTTATTTTACTGTCTAAAATTTTCAAAAGGATCGGTCTACTGGGCGAATTTCTACAGCGTTTTTTCCGTGATGCAATTTGATGTGACACACCCTTTATTCTAGGTAGTTTAACAATTTCCAATTTAGATCAATTTGAACGCACGCACTGTTCTCTTTGGTAAGTCAGATCAGCTAATAAATTAGTCAAATGCGGTGATGACCAATCGTTCTCCACCGATTTGACATTTCCCCTATTCGCTTGTCGCCCATGACAGTTTCGTTGGGTCAGGCCTGCTGGAGAGTGTGTCGACGGCGTCGCGAGAAGTGTTGTCGTCACACATAAGGAGTTTTCAAACACATATTACTCAAAATCGTTATTGCGACATATGTTGTATACACTCTGTCCAACTTCTATAAGACCACCATGATTATATTTCGTTGCAACACAAACAGTTAAAATTTCAACAAGATACATTCATACATTGTTGAATGCTTAGAATAAAGGATATTTAACGTCAATTTCGTTCAAAAGAGTTGTTTGTTTATTTATTGTGCTTAAATATGATAATTTCAGCTGTCCAGTTTCTATAAGACCATTTCAAAATTCATAAGAATTATCAATTAAAAACTCAAAACGATCGGCTGATTTACATGTCAATAATTGGCAATCTTGACATTTCGGCTAAAAACCTGGAAAATTCGTGTTGAAGATTAAGATTTTCAACAGGATTCAAGTCTGGAGAGCGAGCCGGTCCACAGTCCACAAAATTAAGTTTTTGGTCCTTAATCTATTGCTTAACTTCCTTGCTGATATGAATATGATATGATATGTGAATTTTTCGTGACTATATCCACGCAAAAACGGTAGGAGAGAGGATTTCAGAACATATATGTAATTCTTGAATGATGTGAAAGCTATCTTGAGCTTTCCGGTTGCACAGATATCCCGCCCAAACCATGCACGCCTCCACTAAAATTCCTGGTTGAAAAGTACTGTTCTTTCTTCCGTAAATCACACCAGTACCCGTTGAGACCTGATGGACCTACCAAATTGAACTTTTTTTCGTCAATGAAGATAACCTACACATTGAAGAACTTTACGTTATAGTATATAGCAAAATGTATTTACGTGGAGCTCTCTCCCTCTTATCGTATCCTTGAGGATTCGTCAAATAATTGAGCAAAACTTGATGGGATCGTCCAATCAAACGTGAAATTTCTCTGATACCAACATTTTTTTGGTGAAATGCAAAGATTTGTCTTTCTTTTCTCTCCGTGAGCACTTTTCCCTTTGGCATTTTCCAGATTGATTGATCAAAACAATTAAAACAACGGAAAAAAGTAACTGGTCTTATAGAAACTTGACACTTGGTTTGCCAATCTTTGGTTTGCACTCAGCGCTTACACACACACACATATGAAAATCATACAGTGTATGGTAGTCACCAATATGAATATACTAGAATATAATTGCGCGCATTGTTTGTTTACAATGGCACAAAGTATCCAGATCATCACCGGGTATTATAGAAGCTGGACAGAGTATATCATTAGACAGGAAATTTATCCAGCAATTTTTTGCTTGAAACACGAACAGAAAATATAGTTAAAAAGTTAAACAATTTGACAATTAAAATGGGTGTGTTTTTTCGATTGAACTAACCACTCGCTTTCCTCCCTGACGCAACGAGCAATTTTTTGCCTACATTCGGGTGTTAGTTCACATTGTTATTCGATGCGTATTATGAATTATTCTCCATTTGCCGGTAATAGGTATTTATCAGTCGTTGTATTGTATGTTGTCCAACCAATTCGTGCTCAATTCACGTTTTTATTGTGTAGGTCTTGCTACTAACAATTTATGTTATGTTGGCCCAGGATATCATTATATCGAAATTTTGTTTGTAATGTAAAAAATGAAATTAAAGAATTTAACTGCCTCACGCATTTCAGATTATGATAGCCTGTGTAGTCGCGAACTTCATGTATGTATGTCTTACTTAGAAGCCCGCTTCACTTCCTCGAATGCACTTGTTCATTCTCCTTTCCCTTTCCAATACAAAAGCAGAACTCAGCCCCCAATGAGATCAGTTCACTACAGCAGCTACACAAACTTTCCAAGGCCATAGGATACTTAGTTAAAAAAAATGTTATCTGAAGATAATTTTATATTATAATGATAAATTTAGTGGGAAACTAATCTCGTATCCAGATGTCGACACCGTACCATTGTCATCGCGGATACGTTTCATTCCGTTTCCACCGTGAAGTGTATTCGAAGTGTATTCGAGAATCAGGCCCTTAATATACATCACCTGGCTATAAAGTCGTTACAACCCCCTACAAACGATGTTCCGGACGACGTGGCAACAAAGATAATGCCATTTTTATCTATAATATATTTCTTTAGTCATAGATTTATTTGACTTGGGTTTATATTTATGCAGATTTTGATTATTTAGGTCCTGATTCTCGAATACACTACGAATACACTTCACGGTGGAAATTGTATGAAACGCATTCGCGATGACAACGGTACGGTGTCGACATCTGGATGCGAGATTAGTTTCCCACTAAATTTATCATTATAAAATCAAATTATTTTCAGATTAAATTTTTGTATGAGATTATTATATCACACGAAGAAAACAAAGTTTTCCACTCACATTGAATACCAGTTTGATACGAAGAGGTTAATTTTCATTAATGATTTTTTATTTGAAAAGTACTCATTCTGCCTGAAAACTCATCATTATCTTCGACACTTCACTAACTCGTAAAACGTAGTTCAATGGCGTGCCGTTTATTTCGTTTCCACCGTGAAGTGTATTCGAGAATCAGGCCCTTAGACTTGTGTTTAAAAATGGTAAATGAAGCATAATTGAGTAAAAAGAAGAAAAGGGTAACAATGGGCCTGATTCTCGAATACACTACGAATACACTTCACGGTGGAAACGGAGGGCTTGATTCTCGAATACACTACGAATACACTTCACGGTGGAAACGGTATGAAACGCATTCGCGATGACAACGGTACGGTGTCGACATCTGGATGCGAGATTAGTTTCTCACTAAATTTATCATTATAATATCAAATTATCTTCAGATTAAATTTTTGTATGAGATTATTATATCACATGACGAAAACAAAGTTTTTCACTCACATTGAGTACCAGTTTGATACGAAGAAGTTAATTTTCAGTAATGATTTTTTATTCGAAAAGTGCTCATTCTGCCTGAAAACTCATCATTATCTTCGACACTTCACTAACTCGTAAAACGTAGTTCAATGGCGTGCCGTTTATTTCGTTTCCACCGTGAAGTGTATTCGAGAATCAGGCCCGGAATGACGCTTTCGCGATGACAACTGTACGGTGCCGACATCTGGATACGAGACTAGTTCCCCACTAAACTTGTCATTATAATATCAAATTATCTTCAGATGAAATTTTTGTATGAGATTATTATATCACATGAAGAAAACAAAGTTTTCCACTCACATTGAATACCAGTTTGATTCGAAGAAGTTAATTTTCATTAATGATTTTTTATTTGAAAAGTACTCATTCTGCCTGAAAACTCATCATTATCTTCGACACTTCACTAACTCGTAAAACGTAGTTCAATGGCGTGCCGTTTATTTCGTTTCCACCGTGAAGTGTATTCGAGAATCAGGCCCTTAGACTTGTGTTTAAAAATGGTAAATGATGCATAATTGAATAAACAGAAGAAAAGGGTAACAATGGGCCTGATTCTCGAATACACTACGAATACACTTCACGGTGGAAACGGTATGAAACGCATTCGCGATGACAACGGTACGGTGTCGACATCTGGATGCGAGATTAGTTTCTCACTAAATTTATCATTATAATATCAAATTATCTTCAGATGAAATTTTTGTATGAGATTATTATATCACATGAAGAAAACAAAGTTTTCCACTCACATTGAATACCAGTTTGATTCGAAGAAGTTAATTTTCATTAATGATTTTTTATTCGAAAAGTGCTCATTCTGCCTGAAAACTCATTATTATCTTCGACACTTCACTAACTCGTAAAACGTAGTTCAATGGCGTGCCGTTTATTCCGTTTCCACCGTGAAGTGTATTCGAGAATCAAGTCCAATGGCAATCAAAAATTCGAGTAAAACCTTCTGTCAACGAGTCTTCGTCTTCATCTTTTGCTCATGATAATGGTAAATCTAACCAGCTAACCAGCGAGGGTTATCGTCCCTCGTCCAGCAACAAAAACTTAAACTAATGTTACACGGCGTAGCACGGGGATTCTGAGTGTTGCCAAAATTGGACAGGATACTGACGAAATGGCAGCGTTCTATGTGACTCCGTTCACTCCAGATCAAAAAGAGGATGACGTAAAGCAACATATTCTTGATATTGCAAATGTGGACTCATCGTTGGTAAAATTCGCGAAACTAGTTCCTCGTGGGAAAAGCCTGGCGGACCTGTCCTTTGTTTCTTTCAAAGTGTCCGTCAGCAAATCTGTATCCAACGTGGTCAGCGATCAATGGTACTGGCCAGAAGGAGTTACCGTTCGAGCTTTTGATCAAAACCAAAAACACGACGCAGCTTCTACTCGTCCGAAACTGTCATAGAGGTGGCAGAAATCGAACAGCCGACATTCAGCATTGAGGACAACCCGGGATGCACACTAACAGGCTCTATGGACTGCCCTTATCCTCTCGACACAGTCGAGCCTTATTTCATCGGTTCCTGCCGCAGTCGTCCCGGCCCTGTGTTCGATATTGGAGATAGGGCAGTCCAGCCTGTTCCGTCAGGCATGTATAATTTTATTTCGACCAGATCTACCCCTGATTCGCTGTTTGGTTTCAGCGATACACCGTTCAATCGGCAACACTCTTCAACTAGTCATACGATTTATCACGAGCTATTGTCAATCCGAGTCAGCACCGCGCGCATCAATGATGTTCATCGAGAACCGGGACGTACCGCCGTTTGCACTATGGAAACCCCTGATCCCCCCACCACAGTCGTGCCACTGCTTCCAGCAGTCATCAACCGTCCCGGTCCTGTGTGCGGGAGTGGTGAAGGGGTATTCAAAACCTCTAATCCAGGCGAGTATGAACATCGTAATGTTTCTTCCCACGTTGGTGCTGGTCTAAATGCCAGCGTATCAGGCACTCGAGTTGCAGACGAATGTAGCGACACGCACCACTCAAACCTGCTCGTGTATTACCAGAACGTCGACGGATTGAATTCTCATGCACAAGACTACTTACTAGCTACATCTGACTGCTCATATGACATTATCGGTTTGTGTGAGACAAAGCTTGACGACAGAACTCTCTCTTGTCAAATCTTTGACCTGGGATATGAAGTTTTCCGCTGCGATCGCTCTCCTTTCAACAGTCGCAAATCTACTGGAGGAGGCGTCCTCTTGGCAGTACGGTGCAATCTCAATGCTCGCGTCATCGATAATCCTGCGTGGCGTACGGTGGAACAAGTTTGGGTTGAAATACGTTTGAGCAACCGTACGCTCTTCATTTGTGCTGTCTATTTTCCTCCGGACCGCACATGCGACTTCGATTTAATAGCCGATCATATCAAATCTGTCGAGTTCATCAGGGAATTGGCTTCCCCAGTTGACGATTTGGTTATTCTCGGTGACTTCAATCTCCCCGGCTTATGTTGGCGGAATTTATCACTTGGGTTCTTGCTCGTCGACGCTTCATGCTCCCGCATCCCTTCTACCACTGCTGCTCTTTTAGACTGCTATAGTACTGCTACATTACGGCAAATTAATGGCGTTCTCAACGAGAATAATCGATTGCTGGATTTGTGTTTCGTTAGCTCGATGAACCCAGCTTCCTACGTACTGCCATCCGCTGACCCTCTGGTGAATCACGCTCGTCACCATCCTCCTTTGATGATGGCATTTGGTAAGACCGAAATAATTATGGAGAACGTTCCTGCAAGTGTCAGATACAATTTTAGCAAAGCTGACTATGCTATTATCACTGCCGCTCTTGACGAAATAAGTTGGAGTGATATTTTAGCCGTTGACAGTGCAGTAAAGACGCTTTCTCATGTTTTGGCCTATGTAATCGATCGACACGTTCCAAAGAGGTTGGACAGAGCGACAAACAAGAAGCCTTGGATGACACCAGAGCTGCGCCGAATAAAAACTCTGAAACGAGCAGTGTTGAGGTGGTACTCCAAGTATCGCACTCCCTTTCTGCGAATCCATTTCAATCACATTAACCATGTTTATCAAGAAACGATTCAACGTAGCTTCAGGAGTTACCAACAAAACCTACAAAGAAACTTCAAGCGGAACCCTAAGTCGTTCTGGAAGTATATAAGGAGTCAACGCAAAGAAGACGGACTACCGACTACCATGTCATTCGGCACCGAAACAAGCTCGGAAAATGACGATATTTGCAGGATGTTCGCTAATAAATTTTCAAGTGTGTTCGTCGATCGTGCACTGCCAGCTGAGCAAGTTGCTGCAGCCATCACAAATATTCCTACTCTCGAGTCTTCGTTGAGCCGGTTCGACATTAGCGCTGAACAGATCATGGCAGCTGTTTCGCGAATGAAAACGTCCATTAATCCGGGTCCAGACGGAATACCATCGCTCTTCCTGAAAAAAAATGCATCTTCAGTTTGTTGACACCGCTGCAACACGTCTTCCAGCTTTCTCTAGCAACTGGTCGTTTTCCAAAGCTATGGAAGACCGCCACGATATTCCACAAAAAAGGCGATAAGCGGAATATTGATAACTACAGAGCGATTTCAAGCCTTTGCGCTATGTCAAAACTGTTTGAATTGATTGTTATGGATCCAGTGTTCTCGTTTTTCAAGCACTATATTAGCAGTTGGATACATTCGCTTCTTGGTGTTCTGTCAATTGTATGTCAATCAACCCTTCCAAGTGTACGACGGTTACCTTCGGTAGGAAGAAGGAGCTAATTATGCACAATTATACCATATCTGATGTCAAAATTGAACGGAGAACGGAGATTAAAGATCTTGGTGTGGTTCTAGATTCAAAATTGGAACACGTTTCACACATCGTTGGAAAGGCATCAAGAAATTTGGGTTTCATCTTTAGAGTCTCCAAAAGTTTCACCGATGTCTACTGTCTCAAATCGTTGTATTGCGCTCTGGTTCGTCCAACCCTGGAGCAAGGATGGAAAACAAGGGAGCATGATGTGATTCACGATTAATCGCAAACTGCACAGATCGCAATCTGTGCAAACTGCGACTAACTATTAATCCTCACCCATCATAACCAAATGATTTTCCCTTGGTAACTCTGAGTTGACCAAAGCATTGCTAGACTGAAACTAGTTCGAATAATTGAGTTATTCTCCTTCCTCGTTTTGTTTTCAACTCCTAACAAGACTTTGCTCCATGGGAATGAGTGTCTCTATGACGTACGATTCTCGCTCTCTCGTCCGGGCGTTCAATTTTTCTTTCCGAGCGCGTTTACTTCGATGAAACTGGGTAAAATAAAAAATGCGCTACAGCAGATAGGACGACTTTAATGTTTCATGTTTCACAGAGGATTTCTCAGATGGTGTTTAAATTAATCAAGAGACTACAAACAATAATCCCCCTCAAATCACTAATTTTATGAGTTAATGTAAATGCGTTATTGGCCAAGGCTATTACGACATCGAACACGTGGTCTTGCGAGATATATTTTTCCGCCTGCCCAAATACAGACCACTTTTTTCGGGGCCGAGTAAACTGGTGTCTAGAAATGACCTTGATTACCTTGCATTAATCAAAAAACATAAATTAGCGCAAATATGTCAACATGTGTTTTTTTGTTTAAGCACGTAAATATTTGCTCATAATTTTTTTGGATTGTGGCACTCTACATAATTTGTATGCAGATAGACTATCCACAGTTTGTGGGGGGATGGAATACTCATACAACTCAAATGGATAATGATTATCTGCTATCACAAAACTGAGAATTTTTTTGACGTTTTGTTTTACTATTGATTCATTCAAAAAAAAAGCTTTATTTTTAAATGTTTTCTTATCCTGAGACTGGCTCACCATATTGCACTGCTACTAAAACCGTAGGCTAACTTCAAGGATATTTTTTATTCATTTTCGGCGAATAATCAATAGAGTGCCGTGTTATGAAACATCAGAATAATAGCAAAAACAATATTACGATCATAAGGTGTAGGACAGGTTATTCCAGACGACATTGGAATATATTCCATCTGACCATCTTTAGAAAGGTTAATGACCTTCAAAGGATATATTTATCTTGGGCACATTGAATTGATGTTCATGACTTCCAGTCGGACGTTTATTCGCTCTGATAGTAATTGTGTGGTCCTCACAAAGCATATATTCCAATGCCGTCAGTTCACTGAAATTATTCGCATACCGTTTGATGATAAGGTAGGATGTTGATAATCATTTGCTGCGATACCTATTGTTCCAACAGTATTCATTCGACAATATGAAGACTGAATACCTAAAATTAACCAGATTCAACCATGCAAATCTGCGGTCAAAGCAGTATGTGCACTTGAGAGATGCAACAAGTTTGAAGGGATATAAAAAAACATTAGTCGTTCGATAAATCTACTGTCACATATGTCGGAAGTCCACGATACATGAATATCATACGTCCATACTATTTCATTACATTTATTCGCAACGAAGAACGTAACCACACAGAATTGAATTAACCAAACATGTGATCCGTTTTATCCACAAAATAAAAAAGGGTCTGAAATTCAATCGAATTCGAAAGGTGTTTCGTGAAGTCACTAATTGAATTACTATTGGTAAAATTATTTGGAGAGAAATGTGAATGTTCAGAATTATTGGAATCTAAAAACGATTTTGGGCGGGATGAGATTCGCCCAAATCTGCTGGTAATAAAATTAATCAATTGCATCCATTACCCGTCTGCAGTTTATCGGGCGGGAGACGACAGCAAAATAAAATCGACACGAGACTGAGTCAGCCACTCACTGCGGTCTGTGCAATAGAGAATTAAAAATCCCTCGATGAGTGTCGTAAGATTTCAGTTGATCGTCTCATGTTACACTTTCCGATCAAGAACTCATCATCCGCTCTATGGAATGGGATTAATCGTTTGTGGCTTGCACTCACGATAAAACTTGAGTAGTAGAAGTAATGCTTCGAGAGTGCAAGCAGTGGGGATTCCGCTCTCATATTGCTTTTTTGAGATCTTGGTAGCTCACCGTTCCAAGTATTCTCTCTGTGTACATATGAAGAATAAAAGAGCCTCGCCTGCTGGGGGTGATTTAAAAACATCCGACTAGAGGGATATACTTATTCATTGATCGTTGAATGTGATTTTTTACCATCCCTGCCCTGGAGTATGGAAGCGTCATATGGAATCCGTGCTTTCAGAACGGGGTGACGCGAATCGAATCAGTGCAACGACGGTTTGTTAGATACGCTCTCCGACTGTTGCCTTGGCGTGATCCGCTTCGGCTTCCAAGCTACGAGAGTCGCAGCTTGCTGATCCATCTGGACTCTCTACATACCAGACGAAATCTAGCGAGGTCATTGTTTGTTGCTGACCTCATAACCAACCGCATCGATTGCCCGCAACTCCTGGAAAAACTGAACTTCAATGTTCCTCCACGACGTCTGAGAAATACACCGTTCATGCGAATGTTACCTCAGCGATCGAACTACGGCATGCATTCCGGAATAACGGGACCACAGCGCACCTTCAATACGACTGCTCCCGTGTTTGATCTCAATTCCTCCAGAAGCATGTTGAAGCAGCGATTCTTAAGTTTAATTAGGTTAAGTTGAAATCATTGGGACCTTGGAGGTCTGTTGATATAAACAATAAACAAACATTAAACAAACATTTAGTGGTATTCTTGTGTACATTTTTGAACAGAATGTGGTTTAATCTCACCAAACCCGTTTAAAAGATACATAAAAGTTCATATAGGAAAAGGTTTTGTCAAGGTTTCCATTTGATTCATCAAACGAGAAAAAAATACAGATTTTGAACAATACAAAACTCAACTCAAAATCAATTACTACACACAATCACAGTCCTATGTCAAGATTCCGTTCGTTCCCCTAGGCCCAGACACATCGACTTTTTAATTTTAATATATGTTAATATTTTAATATTTTAATTTAATAAGCTAAATAAGTACAAAATATAGTTGATTATTTCTGTTCAGAATCTAATATTCTGTTGCTAAAAAAAACAAAAAAATTACACATAAGTCAACAACCGACACCAAGCTCTTCACTGTTTCGGATTCGACACGAGTATGCCTACGCTGAACACCCCGCGGCAGCTTGGTTATTTTGCTAACTACAGGAAAAAACGCGAAACCGAAAAAAATGTCCCTCTCCTCCGGCACACTCAAGGAAGTCGGAAAATTGATTTCTCCCGCCTAACCAGCCGTATCGGTCGATGTTTCCGGAGCGACAGGAGGCACACAAGAAGTCACACCATCGTTGGCGGCAACAGCAGCAGCGGAACTGCGACATGAGCGCATCGACGGAAACGGGTAAGTCGCCCGGAGCGGATATTGAGCTAAAACCCGGAAATTGGATTACACTTCGATTTCTCGATTAACCGCGCTCGTCTACGTCGGGCGTCGGTGATTCGGTCAACATTGGCCCCAGGGCTCGTCTTTGAATTATACAGATATATGCGAATAGAATTCGATTGACCCATGGGCGGAGGAAAAAGCGTAAGCGAACCTTTCGCCGTTTTGCAAACGGTTTCATTGTCTAAAGGGAAACTGTTTTGTTTGCTTCGTTAATTTACGACGGAACGAAGTTCAATTGGAACGCAAACAGAGCGAATACAATCATAGCTGACCGCCTTAATTCAACAATGGTGGAATGGTGGTAAACCGAACTTAGCCCCCTCCAGGATCCATTGTCGCATTTGCTCCTTGGTAATACTTTTTATACTAACATTTCAAATTCCATTGCACAGCTCGTTTGTTTTCGCTAGGATTTTCTTGCTTGCTCTCTGCGGTATTTAACCCTGGCAGCGGTTCGCCGGCAGTGGCCGCGTCGCGTGACTGTAACCGGGTACGAATCACGAGCGAGAGGATATTTCAGACGGGGAGAGACTAATTAGAAGGTTTTTTTTTTTGCTGCAGCTGCATTGGCGACATGGAGCGTGGATGATAACAATATAATGGAAGAATTATTGGAACTGTGGTGCGGCGAAATTGCGCGGTTTTTTGCTGTGAGTTTCACCGGAGCGTAACATTTCCCTTTCGTAGTCTACATGTTTTCGTATTTTGTTTTTGGGTGGTATAAAGTGCAAGTCTTATTTTGCTGAAAAATAAAATTAAAAAAATTGTTACTTTTCGTGTAATACTCGATTGTTCGAAAAAGCGTTCGAGATATTTCTTAGTTGATCATTTCTTATAATGATAAAAATAATAACACAAACTAAGAGAATAAATGATATGTTTACAATATATCGTAGGCAGCAGATAGTAATCTAAGTTTTTTCTCCATGATTTCTTTGCCCACTGCGGAATATGTTCGATCACAAGAAACACTGGTTTAACTTCACTCTCGATTTTCCTTGATTACAAATCCCTATCGATCATCCTGCATTAAATGCCTACACCCAAAGTTAAATGTTTAGCACATGTTTTAGTATCCCGATTTATAACATTTAATGAGCCGAAAAAAAACAGAAAATGCTCTATTCCCCAATACATGTATATCATTTGTAAAATGTATATGCTAGAACCATTATGAGCCAATATGAGCGAGCGAAACAGGAGACACATTGAAATGAAAGCATATGAAAGCTTTTCGTATAGTTTGACAAATACACGGCCCAGACATAGAAAGATAATTCTCGAAGATATTCTCGGTTATGCTCTTCTTTTTCCTATAAGAAAACCCTTTCCAAAACCCTTACAAATGAAGCAAAAATGATTCAAAAACTAAACAAGCAAATTTGGCATGTTGAGGTTTTAGGGGGCAAGAAACATTTCTAAGGAGCCAAATTTGGGATGTGAGCGTTTTTGAGTACAAGAAAAATTTCTATGATGGTATGACACCCTTCCCTCGCCTGGAATGTTGGGATGTCTCATAAAAATATTGCACATATTTCAACCAAACATAGTCCAACCAAACATGACAATAGAAAATTTTCGAAAAACTCTGAAAATTCGAAAAACTCAATTCCCATATGTACTAAAGGGTGTGTCTCATCAAATTCCATCACGGAAAAAACGCTGTAGAAATTTAATTTTTAGGAATTATATCTTTAGCTTTCGCTTAGAATCAGATAAGAGTGTATAGATCACGTTGGCCATGCTTCACTGTCAATTTTTCGTAAATTTGGAAAAATGTCGTCGAACGAAAAAGAGCGTCGTGAATTAATCCTGTGCACTCATTTCGAGAATCCGGAGTTGTCACATCGGGACATCGGTAAGATGCTGGGAATCGTCCAATCCACGGTCAGCAGAGTACTAAAACGATACTTCGAAAACCTAACCATCGACCGGAAGGTGAAGAACGGCAAAAATGGATGCTCCGTCAATGAAAAAGATCACAAGCGCGTAGTTAAGCAGTTTAGACGTGATCCGAGAAGCTGAATTTGTCAAGTTCATTCGTCCAGCGGACCAAGCAGCGGGAGGGCCTGCGTACATACAAGGTTCAGAAGGCTCCTAACCGCGACGAAAGGCAAAACATGGTGGGGAAGACGCGAGCCCGGAAGCTGTACACCGAAATGCTGACGAAGCCGCATTGCCTGGTAATGGACGACGAAACCTACGTCAAAGCGGACTTTCGTCAGCTGCCGGGCCTGTTGTTCTTCTCCGCAGAGGACAAATTCAGCGTTCCGGAGGAGATTCGCAAGCAGAAACTATCCAAGTTTGCCAAAAAGTACATGGTGTGGCAAGCGATCTGCTCTTGCGGAAAGCGGAGCGCCCCCTTCGTGATGACCGGCACGGTAAACGGGCAGGTTTACCTTAAGGAGTGCCTACAGAAGCGCTTACTACCACTATTGAAGCAGCACGAGGGCCCGACCATCTTCTGGCCGGATCTCGCTTCGTGCCACTATTCAAAGGACGTGTTGGAGTGGTGCGAAGCCAACGGGGTCACCTTCGTGCCGAAGGAAATGAACCCGCCCAACGCGCCGGAGCTTCGCCCAATAGAGAAATATTGGGCGATTATGAAGCAGGCCCTCCGGAAGAACCCAAAAGTTGTCAAATCGGAGGCGGACTTCAAGAGAAAATGGATTTCTGTTCAAAAAAAACTACAACCTGACGTTGTACAGAACCTTATGGACGGGGTAAAGAGGAAGGTGCGAGCATACGGACTTGGGCTCGAAGTATGAATAAAAAGAAAATGCCAAAAGTTGTTTAATAGTTTTTATTTTACTGTCTAAAATTTTCAAAAGGATCGGTCTACTGGGCGAATTTCTACAGCGTTTTTTCCGTGATGCAACTTGATGTGACACACCCTTTATAATTACATAGTGACAAGCGTTCTTATTCCATTTGATGTTTGCGCTAACGAAATTGATCTTCGTTCGAAACCGGAAATGGATTTTCAGGCGATAAAACGCACTTCTATATCTTCTTCAATCTATATAAATAAAAATGGATCACCGAATGTGTTGATAAGAGCAAAACTCGAGGAAGGAATTATCCGATTTAGGGCTATCTTCATTCTATCATATTTTCTGTATCAAACATTTATTCGATGTAACGGAGAAACATGTCATTTGCAAGTGGTTGAAGAATCTTGCACGAGAGTTGTGGCTGAAAATAGTCTGATATCATAAAGACGAGTTTTAGTAGAAGTACTGGGAATTTTATAGTAATAGGTAATCGAATAGAAGATCAATCAGATTAGAAGATCAATCAGATCTGGAAAATCAATGGGATTTTTATAGTATGGGGTGAATTTTCTCGAAAAGGCCTGATTTAGACAGCTTGCCATCAACACGAAATAACAGTCAGAGGTGCGACGAAGTTATTCAGAATCATTTACTGCTGCTGTTTTTGCATTTTTTTGGGTAATTTGACATCAATTCATAAAATTTGAAAAGTCATGTTATTGTTATTGTTATTGTTATTGTTTATTCTCACAAACTTAAGACATTTGTCTTTTATGTTCAAGATACAATATGGTGATTAATGAAGTGCGTCATTCTCAAAAACATCCCTAATTGACTGACAAAAACATTTCTTATTCACTGGCAAAAATGCTCTAAACAACCTCTATTAAAACTCTTAATTGAAGTCATTGTTTGTAGCTCATGCGGTAAAGCATTCCAATAACTAATACCTCTTACAAAAATCGAATCCGAGTAATGTGACGTTCTGCATCGTTGAATAGCGAATTTTTTTCCCTCTTTGCGATCTCAGAGGAACAAGTTTGTTGAATAAGTAAGTTGGTTGTTGTGTTTTTATTAGTCGATATATTAAATGAACAGTCCTCATTTTGGTAAATTTTTCAAATGAGCAGCCTAGTAAAGTGTGTTGTAAATGAGTCACGTTTGAATACCGGTTGAGATTATAAACATATCTTATACAGCAGTTCAGTGCAACTTTCAAACGACCTCGGGCATATGCAGAAGCTTGGGAGAGTATGAAATCGCAGGATAAAAAATGAGGGTAAATCAAACTTTTAAATAATGTGAGCTTAGTTGACAAATTTAAAAACTTGGTTTTCAAACCTAGGGATCTTAGGCATCCATAAATTTGTCCGCATTGCTTCAAAATAAACGCATCCCATTCCAGGTTATTTTGAATTTTTACGCCAAGACTAGTTACATTGTCGAAAAATTCAATGCGTCTATCTTTAATGAAAAGAAGAGGTTCAAACCTTCTGCCATTACGATTGATATAAATTGATTGAGTCTTATCAGCATTTAAAGATAGCGAATTTTGCTCAGCCCATGCTGCAATGTTCCTCAAATTTCTATTTATAAGATCCGCTGATTCTTCCTGTGACATTCCGGTGCAATCAAAGTATATTTGAACGTCGTCTGCAAAAATATGGATTTTGCACCCAATGAGTTTACAAGGAAGATCATTTATATATAACGAGAAAAGTACGGGTCCCAAAACAGAACCCTGAGGAACACCGGAGCTAACGTGTAGAGAGTCTGATAGAACATTATCGTGAAAAACCCTCTGATATCTTCCAGTTAGGTATGACTGGATTAGTTGCATTGAATCCCTGCGAAAACCGAATTGATGCGATAGCTTATGACATAACATACCATGCGAAAGTGTATCAAATGCCTTTGAGAAGTCAAGCAAAATCAAAACAACTGAACCTCCTTTATCTAATACCATCCCAATATCGTCGCAAATTTTAAGCATTGCAGTTTTGGTGCTATGAGCCTTGCGATAGCCAGACTGATATTCATACAATATACCATTGTCCGCTTCGTAACTACAAATTTGGGATTTCATTATTGATTCCAAAGCCTTTGATAGTGAACTTAATATGCTCACTGGACGAAGATTGCTCATAGAATTGTTTGATGATTTTTTCTTGATTGGAATAATTTTCGCAGTTTTCCATGCCGTAGGATACGATTTTGTTCTGATTATAAGATTGAACATGTATGTTATCGGTTTAATTATGAGAGGGAGTATTATTTTTATATATTTGATTGGAATTCCATCCAGGCCAGTTGCATTGGATTTAATACCATGAATGGCATTTATGACATGACACTCCTCGATATCAGTGAAGTTGAAAACTTGTGGTACGGAGCCAATACTTCCACGAGATAGATCATTTTGCGTGAAATTGCTCACAAAAAACTGATTAATTTCATCGGCACTGAAATTGCTAGATCCTCCAAAGGATGTATTTTTAAATCCTAGCGCACGAAGGCGAATCCAAACGTCTTTACTTGAAGTCGTATTTGCAAATTTTTCATTGAAATATTTTTTCTTAGCATCATTTATTAGTTTTGTTACTCTATTCCTTAAGTGTTTGAACATGGTATGATCTTCTACACGCATTGATCTCTTCCATGTACGATATGCTAAATCACGGTCTATCATTGACCTCGAAATGTTAGAATTGAACCAAGGTTTGAACTTGGAGCGTTTAGTTACAGTTTTCAAAGGAACAGTGTTCTCAAACAGTTCTTTGATATGTCTGTTGAAATAATTAACTGATTCATTAGAATTGCCAATACTATAAAAATAATTCCAATCAATTTGATTAAACAAAGAAATCGTAAGCCCAGGGTCGATTCGGTTAAAATCACGGTAACAGAATTCTTCAGATGTAAGAACGGTGTCTATATTAACAGAGGCAAATAGCAAGTCATGGTTGGACATAAACGGAACGCCGATTTGATTGAAACGCAAAATATTGTTTATGTTGTTAGTTAAAATATGGTCAATTTGTGAACAACCATTTCTATGAAAATGAGTAGGCTCGTGACCAACTGAGTGAAACGCGAAGTTGGACAAACAGTTTAGAAAATGTTTGGTCTTGTCAGATCTCCCATCAAGCAAGTTGGTATTAAAATCTCCCAGAAAAAGGACGTTATCATATTGATACCTAGGATCACTCAAAATTTCATTTAATACATGCGAGCAATCATACATGGGAGGGTTATAAAAAGCACCCACCAGTAGTTTGACAGCATTTACCTCGATTTCTATTAAGACAAACTCAACATTTTGAGCATACATATCTCTCGTTGACTTTTCGATAATTTTGAACTTTATGCCATTTTTCAAATACACTAGAACACCACCTCCAAGTCTACCAACCCGGTCGTTTCTTAATATTGTGTAGTTATCAATTTCTAAAACTTCATTCGAAATGTTATCATTCAACCACGACTCACCTATACACATTATATCTACTTTTGAAATGTGAGCAATATTTCTTAATTCATCAAGTTTAGATAGGTTCTTAGCGCAAATGCTTTGACTATTCATGCAGCATATCGACAATTTATTAGCAATTAGAGCAGACTTCATCACAACACCCGCGATACACAAGCTTGAAGAGGCATTACGACCAGATCCACTACTCATATGGATACAATACTAATACAGCAAGAGCCACAAAAAATCACAGGATTACAATCTACAAACACAAAAACTAACAAAATAAAATTACCACAGGTTCACTACAAATACAATCTTTAACAAGTGACGCATTAAAAACTACACATTCTAGCACAAAAAAAAAAAAAAAAAAAAAAAAAAAAAAAAAAAAAAATGGTTCTCAAATGGGGATCAACATAGGGTAGGAGCCTGCCTGTTGGTCTCAAATGTTCCTATCTCACGCCTCCACGAAGATCATATGACGACATTTTTAGATCGGGCGTGAACTGGAAACACACACCTGGTCTTGGCTCCGAGAACGGGTGTCGAAAGTGGCTAAGTGAGGGGGTGCGAGCGAGTCAGAGCGCTATATCTCTCCCGGGGAAGGCCTCCCGGGTCATGGAGGCCTTGCCAACCCGCTGTCTCCCGGGCAAAGGAGATACACCCAATAAAATGGAGCTACGATCACGAAGAATAATTAGAATGCGATCACCCGAGGAGGGTCCCCGAACTGGAGCTGGTCCTGGAACGGGCGTAAGAGCGAGCGGCCAGCGGCTGGAGGGCGATGTGCAAGAGCGGGCCACCAGCCGGGTTCAACCCGAAGAGCTACCGCCACACGGAAACAGCAGCCATCGACATCACCCAAGAAACGCTGCGCCTACGAGACGTGTTGCGACTGCCAGACGACAGTCGTCCACACTTGTGGGTACCACTAGGCGCCGGATCATGTGGACACACGAAATGAATGAATTCGTGATCCGCGCCTATTACATCTGCACTGCTTTGGAGACGGACATGAGCGGTCGCCCTCGAATACTAACAATGTTCGAGGAAGCGTATCCAGAGTTCGTCGGGAGGCTTGATCAGAACGCGATGAACGCGAGGCGTAGAGCGATAGTACGCAACAACATGCTCTCCCAAACGCAAATCGACGAGATCAAGCAGCAGGTGCAGAGAGAAATAAGCTCCAGGAACAACAGAGCAAGCGATGTGTCGAGACGAAGTTCAGTACGGCTGAGCAATTCATTCGCGAGTGGGGCACGCGAATCAGCACCAGTGGAGGCCACAGTACTACAACCCCCTGAGCCGGAAGACCCACAGCCAGATCAACAACTACTACGCGATCTGGTCTTCCACTACGACGAGGCGATCTCACAGTTCCGCGACACAGACCCATTGTCGCGCCCCAGGATCCCGAAGTTGCAGCATTCCCGCAGGCTGACAAGTGCAGTAAAGCTCATGAACGAGCACGTTCTACCGCTGCACTTGGTTGATGCTGAGAACATGGAGGAGCTGCAACTGAAAGTTTACTGTGCTGCTGTGGCGACCGCCAAAAGTTTAGGATACCGTATTAGGCCAAGAGGCGGACTGCTCCAACATCTCCGTGAAAGGCGTGAGCCTCCATGGCGAAGGAGATTGGAGCAACGGATCCTAAACAAGCGCGCCGCAATTGGAAGACTGATGGCGTACAAAAGAGGCAGCAGATCGGCGAAATTATGTCGCCAAGTTGCTGTGATCGTGCGGCCTACTGAACTTCGCCAGCTGGGAGCTCACCAGCTGACGGAAAAACTCGACACACTGGTACAGCAATTGAGCGTCCTAACTAAACGGCTGAAACGTTACTCTGACTCTGCAAAGCGCCAGGAACAAAATCGGATGTTCAGAGATAACGAAAAAGCGTTCTACGACCACATTAGCGACGAGAAGCCCGACTACCGCGAAGGTTTGCCAGATATTAGCGATGTGACGAACTTCTGGGCTGGTATTTGGGAGACCCCAGTAGAACATCGCGACGGGCAAATGTGGTTAAGACGGGAGGAGGAGAGTTGTGGTGAAATTGGAGAGATGCCAGCTATCATCGTCGGAGAGAACGATGTCCGCGAAGCCTCGCGGTACCTGAGGAACTGGGCAGCACCGGGCCCCGATGGTGTCCAGAACTTTTGGCACAGGAAGCTGACCGTCGCACATCCAAAGATAGCTGAGTGCTTCAACAAGGTGCTACGTGACCCACACAACCTTCCTGAATTCGCCACCCGTGGCGTCACCTTCCTCCTCCCGAAAGACAGCAACACATTGAACCCATCAAAGTATAGACCGATAACGTGCCTATCGAGTCTGTACAAAATACTGAGCAGCATAATTACCGCCAAAGTTTCTGCTCACTGCGAACAGCATCACATCATCGCAGAAGAGCAGAAAGGATGCAGGAAAAATACGCATGGCTGCAAAGACCAGGCCATCATCGACGCAGCCATAGTCGGCCAGGCGGTATATAACCAGCGGAACCTAAGTATGGCCTACATCGATTACAGGAAGGCTTATGACTCCATACCTCACTCGTTTCTCGTCCGGGTATTGGAGCTCTACAAAATTGATCCCGTCGTCGTTAGGTTCCTGCAGCATGCGATGAGGCAGTGGAGTACGTCTCTGCACCTCAGTGATGGGGAAAATGTGTTGCAGTCTAGAACGCTGCAGATAAAGAGGGGGATATTCCAAGGCGACTCTTTCAGCCCGCTTTGGTTTTGTCTGGCACTGAACCCCCTCAGTAGGACGCTCAATAGAAACGGTCATGGCTATAAAATAAGGTATGGCGACGGCGCTCACGAAGAAGTGACCCATACCTTCTACATGGATGATCTCAAGATCTACGCTGATTCACGTCAGCGTCTAGGTGTAGCTATCCGGGTTGTCGAAGACATAAGCAGGGACATCTGCATGGAGTTCGGCCTTGACAAGTGCCGCTGTGTCCATCTGCTGAAAGGGCAGCTTACCGAATCCGGAGGTTACGAGGTCTATGACGGCGAGTTCATAAGAGACATGGTTCGTGGCGAATCCTATAAATATCTTGGATTCCGACAGCTCACCGGGATTCGCCACTCCGACATCAAGACGGAGCTGCGAGACAAGTTCTTGAGTCGAGTGAACTGTGTCCTGAGGACTTTCCTCAACGCGGGGAACAAGGTACGCGCGATCAACACATTCGCGGTTCCCCTGCTGACCTTCAGTTTTGGTGTAGTCAAATGGAGCAAAACTGACCTTGAGGACCTTGAGAGGAGGATGAGGAAAGCATTTAAAGAGGCCGGAATGCACCATCCTCAATCGGCACTGGAGAGAGTTTCACTGCCACGCAAAGAAGGGGGACTTGGAATAGTCGACATATCTGCACTGTGTGTTGCCCAGGTACGACAACTGCGCGAGTACTTCGCAGAACGCGCCAACCAAAACGCGCTATACCGGGCTGTCTGCGCCGCCGACAGAGGATACAGCGCTCTGCACTTGGCGCAAGCGGAGTACCAACTCAACTGCAATCTGCAGACAGTGGAGGAGAAGATTGCAGCTTGGAAGCAGAAGGCAGTGCATGGTGCCCACCCCCATCAACTGGATCGGCCACACGTCGACAAGGCCGCATCTAATCTGTGGCTAACGCGTGGTGAACTCTCTTCAGTAGTAGAAGCCGACATGATAGCCATCCAGGATAGGATAATGCCGACGAGAAACTGCAGGCGGTACGTCTGGCATCAAGACGTTGATGACATTTGCCGGATGTGCCATCAACCAGGTGAAAACATAGAGCACATTATGGGAGGCTGTCCCGTTTTGGCCAACGCAGCCTACACCGAGCGCCACAACAACGTGGCCCGTATTGTTCATCGACAACTGGCGCTCCAATGTGCTCTACTGGAAGACAACGTACCAAACTACCGGTACCTGCCTGCACCTGTCCTGGAAAATGACCGTTTCAAGCTGTACTGGGATCGCACTGTTCTGACCGACCTCTCGATCCACCACAACCGTCCAGATATAATGGTTTACGACAAGAGCGACCGCAAAGTCACCATCATCGATGTCGCTATTCCACTGAACCAGAATCTGGAGGAGACCCACGGTCGCAAAATCTGCAAGTACCGACCATTGGCCGTGGAGCTCAAGGAACTGTGGGGGCTAAGGGAGGTCCCAAGAATTGTTCCAGTCGTTCTCTCTGGAACTGGAATTATCCCGAAGACACTTCTGGAAGCGCTAAAGGTGTTGAACATGGAGAAGGAATTGGCCGGCATCCAAAAGTCGGTCATCCTTAGCACCTGCGCGATTGTCCGACAATTTCTCGGTCAGGACTGAAACAGCACGAGCATGCAGATACGTGCATTCCGCAGAGCCTAGTCCCCCTTTGGCATTCAGAAGCCCGGGGGCAGGTGAAAATTCTGGCTAGGTTCGCCTAGTTAAGAAGTGAGATAAGTCTGCCAAAAAAAATGGCGAAATTATGTCGCCAAGTTGCTGTGATCGTGCGGCCTACTGAACTTCGCCAGCTGGGAGCTCACCAGCTGACGGAAAAACTCGACACACTGGTACAGCAATTGAGCGTCCTAACTAAACGGCTGAAACGTTACTCTGACTCTGCAAAGCGCCAGGAACAAAATCGGATGTTCAGAGATAACGAAAAAGCGTTCTACGACCACATTAGCGACGAGAAGCCCGACTACCGCGAAGGTTTGCCAGATATTAGCGATGTGACGAACTTCTGGGCTGGTATTTGGGAGACCCCAGTACAACATCGCGACGGGCAAATGTGGTTAAGACGGGAGGAGGAGAGTTGTGGTGAAATTGGAGAGATGCCAGCTATCATCGTCGAAGAGAACGATGTCCGCGAAGCCTCGCGGTACCTGAGGAACTGGGCAGCACCGGGCCCCGATGGTGTTCAGAACTTCTGGCACAAGAAGCTGACCGTCGCACATCAAAAGATAGCTGAGTGCTTCAACAAGGTGCTACGTGACCCACACAACCTCCCTGAATTCGCCACCCGTGGCGTCACATTCCTCCTCCCGAAAGACAGCAACACATTGAACCCATCAAAGTACAGGCCGATAACGTGCCTATCGAGTCTGTACAAGATATTAAGCAGCATCATAACCGCCAAAGTTTCTGCCCACTGCGAACAACACCATATCATCGCAGAAGAGCAGAAAGGATGCAGGAAAAATACGCATGGCTGCAAAGACCAGGCCATCATCGACGCAGCCATAGTCGGCCAGGCGGTATATAACCAGCGGAACCTAAGTATGGCCTACATCGATTACAGGAAGGCTTATGACTCCATACCTCACTCGTTTCTCGTCCGGGTATTGGAGCTATACAAGATTGATCCCGTCGTCGTTAGGTTCCTGCAGCATGCGATGAGGCAGTGGAGCACGTCTCTGCACCTCAGTGATGGGGAAAATGTGTTGCAGTCTAGAACGCTGCAGATAAAGAGGGGGATATTCCAAGGCGACTCTTTCAGCCCGCTTTGGTTTTGTCTGGCACTGAACCCCCTCAGTAGGACGCTCAATAGAAACGGTCATGGCTATAAAATAAGGTATGGCGACGGCGCCCACGAAGAAGTGACCCATACCTTCTACATGGATGATCTCAAGGTCTACGCTGATTCACGTCAGCGTCTAGGTGTAGCTATCCGGGTTGTCGAAGACATAAGCAGGGACATCTGCATGGAGTTCGGCCTCGACAAGTGCCGCTGTGTCCATCTGCTGAAAGGGCAGCTTACCGAATCCGGAGGTTACGAGGTCTATGACGGCGAGTTCATAAGAGACATGGTTCGTGGCGAATCCTATAAATATCTTGGATTCCGACAGCTCACCGGGATTCGCCACTCCGACATCAAGACGGAGCTGCGAGACAAGTTCTTGAGTCGAGTGAACTGTGTCCTGAGGACTTTCCTCAACGCGGGGAACAAGGTACGCGCGATCAACACATTCGCGGTTCCCCTACTGACCTTCAGTTTTGGTGTAGTCAAATGGAGCAAAACTAACCTAGAGGACCTTGAGAGGAGGATGAGGAAAGCATTCAAAGAGGCCGGAATGCACCATCCTCAATCGGCACTGGAGAGAGTTTCACTGCCACGCAAAGAAGGGGGACTTGGAATAGTCGACATATCTGCACTGTGTGTTGCCCAGGTACGACAACTGCGCGAGTACTTCGCAGAACGCGCCAACCAAAACGCGCTATACCGGGCTGTCTGCGCCGCCGACAGAGGATACAGCGCTCTGCACTTGGCGCAAGCGGAGTACCAACTCAACTGCAATCTGCAGACAGTGGAGGAGAAGATTGCAGCTTGGAAGCAGAAGGCAGTGCATGGTGCCCACCCCCATCAACTGGACCGGCCACACGTCGACAAGGCCGCATCTAATCTGTGGCTAACGCGTGGTGAACTCTCTTCAGTAGTAGAAGCCGACATGATAGCCATCCAGGACAGGATAATGCCGACGAGAAACTGCAGGCGGTACGTCTGGCATCAAGACGTTGATGACATTTGCCGGATGTGCCATCAACCAGGTGAAAACATAGAGCACATTATGGGAGGCTGTCCCGTTTTGGCCAACGCAGCCTACACCGAGCGCCACAACAACGTGGCCCGTATTGTTCATCGACAACTGGCGCTCCAATGTGCTCTACTGGAAGACAACGTACCAAACTACCGGTACCTGCCTGCACCTGTCCTGGAAAATGACCGTTTCAAGCTGTACTGGGATCGCACTGTTCTGACCGACCTCTCGATCCACCACAACCGCCCAGATATAATGGTTTACGACAAGAGCGACCGCAAAGTCACCATCATCGATGTCGCTATTCCACTGAACCAGAATCTGGAGGAGACCCACGGTCGCAAAATCTGCAAGTACCGACCATTGGCCGTGGAGCTCAAGGAACTGTGGGGGCTAAGGGAGGTCCCAAGAATTGTTCCAGTCGTTCTCTCTGGAACTGGAATTGTCCCGAAGACACTTCTGGAAGCGCTAAAGGTGTTGAACATGGAGAAGGAATTGGCCGGCATCCAAAAGTCGGTCATCCTTAGCACCTGCGCGATTGTCCGACAATTTCTCGGTCAGGACTGAAACAGCACGAGCATGCAGATACGTGCATTCCGCAGAGCCTAGTCCCCCTTTGGCATTCAGAAGCCCGGGGGCAGGTGAAAATTCTGGCTAGGTTCGCCTAGTTAAGAAGTGAGATAAGTCTGCCAAAAAAAAAAAAAAAAAAAAACGGGCCTCCCGAACTTCATCCTCAGGAAGATGGTCCACCTTTGAACTCCAGCCAGATTCTGTTATCGTTGATTGTTGACGACTTGACATAGCTCATCCTCCGATGTCACAGCACATTCCGCACTACTGTTGGGCAACAAGACGTAGACTATTCCTCCTCTGGTAGATACACGACTCAGCTTTCTCTCCTTTTTCAGTTGAAGGGCAATGGATTTTATCCTCCTAACTTCCGGAACCAAATTCTCGTTCACGTACACGCGTTTTTCCGATTTAAATCCAATTTGAGCTAATGAAAGTGACCGATGCCGTAGATACTTTCCAAAGAAGTCGTTGCGTTGATTGGTAATGGCAAATTGCACCAATATGTAGCAGTTAGCACCTTCTCGGATTGGTGATCTTGATAGCCTTCGAATGTCGACCAGCGGAACAGATGCAGCTGAATACCCTAACGCCAGACACCATTTCCGAAAGTAACTCATCGTAAAAAACATGTCATAGTTTAATGAATAGGGGCTTTAGATTTTTAACTGGTCAGCTTGTTTACCAAACGAAACCCTGTCAGGAACTTCTGAGGAGTGATCAGACGAATAGTAGGTACCGCTTACAAGCAGTATGAGTGATTTGAAAAGCTTAAACGAGCAGTATCCTCTGCGTAGAACGAGATATCCACTACAACAAGGCACAGCTTGGTCGTAACCACCCCGAATGGGTTATTTAAACTGATTGAGAACTAAAGATGATCTACGAATTTGAAACTTATCGTAATGCATGTTAAATTGGCGTTAATTTTGTAAAGGAGTGAGAGTTTTTCCATCTGGTTCTATAGTTATGAAACATTAGAATTTCAGTTTTTTTTTCTATGTTTCGCGCCTGAACACAACAATAAAATTCAAATGGTCAGTCAGTCCTAAAAATATCTTAAAATGCCTTATAAATGACTTCCTACATATCTCTGGAAACTCAGAAAAAAATGAATACTTCTTTAGTTGTGAAACGCAGTGTATAATATATATATATATATAGGGTTGGGGAAAAAGAAATATCGTACTTCCGATCGAAATTTGACGCTTTATTTAACATACTTAAAATTATCCAATTTAAGTCAAATATGCGCCGTTTTGTTCGCAAACTTGTTGTCATTTAGAAGGGAACTTCATTATCCAACCCCTTATAAAACCCCGCTCCCCTTATTTGCAAAAAAAACTCAGACAGACAGTTTTCGCAAGCCTTTTTTGAGGCCAACTTAGTATCACCAAGAGCGTTTTGCATGGATAATCACTTGGAGCCATGTCCGGATTATACGGTGGGTGCGATAGGACAATAGGAGCTCCCGTAGCTTCTGGCGGGTCATCAAAGATGTGTGAGGCAGAACGTTGTCCTGGTGGAAAACAACACCATTAATAGGAATCAATAGGGATCATTTCTGGCCGCTTCTAGTCAATCGCCTGCTTCAAACGGTCAAGCTGCTCACAGTAGAGAACCGAGTTGAGGGTCTGGCCATAGTTGAGCAGCTCATAGTAGATAATTCACTTCCAATTCCACCAAACACACAGCAAAACCTTCCTGGCCGTCAATCCGGGCTTGGCGATGGTTTGGGCTCACCGCGCTTCGACCACGACTTTTTTCGCTTTAGGTTGTCGCACGTGATCCACTATTCATCATCAGTCACCATCTTCTTCAAAAATGGGTCGAGTTCGTTCCGTTTCAGCAGTGCATCGCAGGCGTTGATTCGGTCTAAAAGATTTTTTTGCGTCAACTCATGTGGCACCCATACATCCAGCTTTTTTTGGGATCCAATCTCCTGCAAATGGTTCCGAACGGTTTTATGGTCTATACCCAGTTCCTGGCCAATCGAGCGAGTGCTCACATGCCGGTCTACTTGGATGATTTCAACGGTTTTATCGGTTTCCACGACGATTGGCTTACCAGTACGGGATGTATCTTCGACAGCCACTACACCAGAACGAAATCGATCAAACCAACGCTGTGCTATACGAATCGTTACAGTATCGGGTCCATAAACTACACGAATTTTATCGGCCGCCTTCGTTGCAGTTTTACCTCGAAGGTAGTAAAAACGTAAAATATGGCGAATGTCTTGCTTGGTGGACTCCATCTTTGACGCGCTATCACTTGAGGCTGAAAAGGACAATCACAACACTGTCAAAACGACGTAGCACAGATTGTCGTCTTTAAATAGCCGTATAGTATGACCCGACGCGATAAGTACAACACAAGATATGTTTAAGTGTTGCCATATATTAACAATATACGACATCTCTTTTTCCCCAACCCAATATGTTATAGCAATATTAGACCAATATGAGCGAGCGAAACAAGAGACACATTGCAAATAAGCACACATTAAAGCTCTTTGCATACTTTGCCACATACACGGCCCAGCACGAAAATGATTCAAGTTTATGCTCTTCTTTTTACTTCTAGAAAACACTTTCCAACTTCGTTTCATAATGAATTAGAATATTATCACGCATTTATGCGACGGCACCCTAGGCTATGTGAAACATGTGTGTGGGCGTGATAATCAGGCATTGATTCGATTCCCGTTGACATTTTTTTTTCTGGGTGCAATCCCAAACTGACATTCAGTTTTGAGAGAAATAGATGTCTCCTCCCATACATCTAAACATTTTTAAGCTTTTGAAAAAGGTGCTTTTATTTGTTCATATTCAGCACATTCAGCACAAGAAAAAGCATTTTTCTGCCGAAGATGAAATGTTTTCTAGCAACGCTAGTTTGGGTGCAGAGAGTCGATTTTTGACAAAAAAAAATCAAGATGACAGTAAATCTCGACGTAATGAAAAAGCCGATCTCTTAGCAAGATAAGGATCTTCAACTAAATTCGTCGGGCCTGAGCCATTTTGTGGATTATCTACATCATGCATGAAATCGGAGCTCAAAACCTGGGAAATATCAATGATTGAAGCCAACTGGGGGGCTCAAAACAATCCAAATTATTCATTACACCTTGTAACAGAATAACACGCAACCTACTCAACTTGAGGCAGATTTGAGTACATTAACCGGTCTATTGACCGGACAATGTTCGAGCAGGTATCACTCTAAAAAAATCGTAAAACTGGCAGATGATAACTGTCGTTTCTGCAATTTCGAAGCTGAGACCTCGGAACATTTACTGTGTCAATGCAATCCTATATCATCGCTAAAGCGTCCAGAACACTTGGATTTATCTTCCGCGTCACAAAGCGATTCAAGGACGTGCACTGTATCAAGACTCTCTATTGCTCGTTGGTTCGCTCGATTCTAGAGTATGCTTGTGTGGTGTGGTCGCCGTACTACCAGAATAGTGTTCATCGAATTGAGTCGATCCAGCGGAAATTCATCCGGTTCGCACTACGCAATTTACCATGGAATGACCCAATAAATCTTCCTAGCTACGAGGATCGATGCAAACTAATAGGGATTAACTCATTAGTTTCACGGAGAAACGTTGCCAAGGCCCTATTTACTTCGGACTTAATTACCGCTAGAATCGACTGTCCTGAGCTTCTCCGGTTGATCAACTTTAATGTTAATCGTCGTAACTTGCGTTCTCGTCATTTTCTCTACATCTCCTCAACACGAACAAATTATGGATACCATGAACCTGTGACTAGTATGTGCCGTTTGTTTAACCGTTGTAGCTCCTGTTTTGACTGTCATCTTTCACGTTCGTCCCTCAAAAAATTGTGTGTTATGGCTCTTACATAATTTGAAATTTCTTATGTATTAGTTTTAGTAGGCTTAGTGAAAAATAGTTTTAGTTTTATTTTTTTAAATCATACATTAGGGCATGTGTAGCCTGTTGTATTTGTGAATTAAATAAATAAATAAACTTAAATAAATGCAGTACACTAATTCAGCGAAGACTGCGAATTCTTGGAAAGGGCATTCTTATGCCTAACGAGATTTGGTCTGCTGAACCAGAACAGGTAAGGAACTTCATAAAGGAAGTCATACCTTCGTGGGGGGATATGCAAAGTCCTGGTTTGACTATCACTTATTCCCTGAGTGATGGAACGAACTGACACTGCATACATAGCGAACTGGAGTGCACTACAATAGATCAAACTAATGCTCGCAGTGATACAATGCTCCTACAGAAGAAGAAGAAAATCTCGACGTTTTATACAATTTGGAGATATTGGCCAACAGAATATATTTTTTTTAACCTCGATTTTCGATTTTTTATGGTTAGAAAATCACAATTTTGGGGCACCGCTGAATCATATCCGATTGAGCTGAAATTAAATAAATGAAATGTACGTAGTCGGTTGTTGAAATTTGACATGACCATTTTCGCGGTCACCCATTTCCATGTTTTGTGGATTGGAAATATCTAAAAGTATCATCGTTTCGTTTTGATGTAGGTTTACATTTTCGGGAACATATAGCTAGTACAGATTAAAGAAAAACTGGATATCGGTCGCGTAACGAAAATTGTTCAATTATGAGCGCTTTATATTTTTTTCTCAAATCGATTTAAAAATTTCCTAATAATTTTCTCTTTACAGTCTCCGATATTTTATTCACCGTATAACAGTGGTGGCCAAACTTTTGGGCACTACGGGCGACTAATTGTTCAAATGTTAGGCTGTGGTCTACCAACGTTGACTGTTTCAAAAAGACATTAGAAAATTAATTTAGTACTAGACAATAGAACAAAGTTTGTCTTGCATCGATATTCAGAAGATCGTCTTTTCCTCTCCGGTTTCGGATTTTTTGGATCGATTCTTTCTTTTTTTTTCGATCTTTTCGGTATTTTTGATCGTTTTTCAGTGAACAATGATTTTGACCGTTCGAGTGCGGAGGATAGCGCTCCTATTGTCGATCTAACGTACAAATCTACACCTAGGCGGCGCTGCGGCGAAAGTGATGATGGTTTTAAATTTTACAATGTGAGTTTATGGAAGGTTTGTAGTTCTTTCCATAAATTACAATGTTATAATCATAGAAGATTATTTGATTGCGATGAGTTTGGAAGACATTTTATTCTGCGCAATTCTATACATAACATGTTATTTTCTTACCTCTTTCAGTAGTGAAAATTGTATAAATGTTGACAATGGTTGGATCAAAAAAGGAAATTCGAGGACACAATCAAAAACAAGTTGAAAAATGCATGGTTCCTGCATAAGAGAACTACCTTGGACTACCTCGGAAGTAAATTATACGTGATTCGTTCTTGAGTTTTAGGTTACATTATCATCATTTTCATAGTTCAAAAACAAAATCCAGATGACTCACCGATCGTTTACGTTTTGCGTAAACGAACCAATAGGAATCACCTTTTTACAAACGATTTCATCTTTCGGGAATATATTGGGGATACCAATTGAAAAAATCCAGATACTATCGCTGAATGCTCATCCATTTTACGATGGATTTAAGAAATGGTTTTAAGCACCGGTTTCAGCTAAAGCTTTTTTGAATATACTCAAACTCATCCACATTTTTGGCATTTCCTCACAAAATTAGCACCGCATTCTAACGATTAATCTCATCAAAAACCACCTGACAAGCAGCAGTTTCTAAACAGTTTTGTAAGTTTGTTCATTACGAAACAAGTTGATACAAATTATATTTACACCATCCCATTCACTTGTGTGCGAGCGAGCAGATGAACTTGCCAGGAACGGCTCAAGTTCACCTTTCACTGGTCCAGAACCATTCTGTGGAATTTCTGACTGTATGTTGAAAGGTGAGCTGAAGAACTGGGAAGACCGGGAAGTGTTAGCCAACTGGTTGGCGGTACAACTTAACCAGTCAAAAAAATTTATCACGCCGAGTATTAAAATTACTCAACAATTGCTGAGTCTTAATAAGAAAGACTTAGGCACAATCACAGGCCTTATAACAGGACACTTTCCGAGTAAATACCATCTCAAAAACATAGGTTTAGTGCAAGATGATATTTGTCGTTTTTGTAATACCGAAAGCGAAACCTCGGAACATTTGCTCTGTAATTGTGGAGCTCTAACTAGACGCAGACTTCAATACCGTGATAAGGCTATTCTGGAGCCCAAGGAAATTTGGTCTGCGTCGCCGATCAGGATTATAAACTTTATCAAACAGAGTATTCCTGATTGGCACCTATCTCGCTATAGCTTTCAGTCTACTTCTTCATCAATAAGCAGTAGGTAAGCTTGAAGTGGAGTATAAAAAAATGGGATATACCACAATAGTTCAGAATAATGGACGCAGTGGTTCACATCCAACAGGTGAAAAAAAAATGCCAGACATATAGATGGTTGGATTTTATGGGATTATTGTTATTGAAGTTATGGATGAATATCAGTTGTTGCATTTCTAACAATAATTTTCAATTAATTTATGCAATTGAATGATTCCATGAAATACAATTTGTGTCACAGACTGGGCGTGTCTCTGTAATTTTGCTAATGTTTTTTTGCTGATGTTATTTTTAGGCATTATTTGTGTTTATTTAAAACAAGAAAAAAAGATTTACCTCTAATGGGTCATACCGAGGCACCACTCAGTGTCGCAATAGAGGCGATTGTGACCTGTAATTCGACTTATCAACCAACACAACATAATGTGAAAAATGAGTTAAAACAGGAAAATCTAACAAATAATCACTAGCAAAGTAAGCAAAATACATAATCTAGTAAAATGGTTGAAAGCACTCCTAAATTCGTGTTGTTGAAACTTTCACAAAGGAGGTTTACAAAACCGTCCAATTAGAGAATCATATCAAAATATCCAATTATTAGTGTGGTATTACAGGTCTGTCCAATTAGATAGATGTCCAATTAGAGGCGAATCACTTTTTTTTATTTAATGAAAATTATTGATTCTCGGTCTGTGAGACCAATTAACCAATTAACTAGAAGTATAAGAACTATCTATCGAATATATTAGCCTCTATTATGTAAATTGAATCGAACGATCAATTCGATCCCTACAACTATCACTTTGTAAAGCGATAGAATCTTATCGAATCGAGTTCTTTCTCGAAACTTTTTTTTTCCTTGAAACATCTCTGAAATGTTTTTAAAGCAAAGCATCAGAAATGCAACAAGCAAACCAAACTGCTGAAAAATTTATGCCGACAGCTTCCACGCTACTGTATCTATAGCAGTAAAATAAAGCTAACAAGCAAAATTCTGTTCAACTAGAATTACATAATAATATGTGGAGGCGATCTGGCGTAGTGGTAACATTCATACCTCTCACGCAGAGATCACGAGTTCAATTCCCGACATTCTTCCAAAAATGGAAGTAAAAGTGACGAACCAGCAGAAATGTGTTGAAAGTCACTATAATAGAGAAACAAAAATTACATAATAGGGTACAAAATTGTATTTTAGAAATTTATAATTTCTCATTCAACACTGTTGTTCTATTGATGACTATGTTTCTTGAGAAAAATAATCTGCGCAACAAATTCACATTACTTAAAATTTACTTTTAAATTTTCAAAGAACAATACTTCATTGAAACTCGCATCGCAACAACAACATCGCATCGCAGTCTTCAAAAGCGAAGTTTTCAGCAATCAGTCGTTTACTTTCGCGTTCCCGTAATCGTGATCGAGTGCCGTAAGCTGGAATTAACCTTACTCGCCCTGGTGTTTTTATTATCACGCGTTTACCGTGGTCTTGTGGACATTGTGTTCAACCTCGCAATCAGCGAGTGGAGAAGCCGCAACAAGGCCTGCCAAAGTGGCTGGCTTTCATTTCTCGCCAATTCATCGCCATCGCAAATTGGAGTCGGACACGGTGGTCAGTCGCACGCACACAATATCAGTGTGGAAGAACGCGCTTAGTGGTGTGATACACCATTTCATTTGTGCCGAACGCCCAACACGCGATCAGCCGATCGCTAAGTTCAATTGTACTGGTGCATCTCGTGTGAATCGCTGTGAGCGAGAACGTGAGAACGAGCACCGGACTGAAAAGTGCACAATCGCAGCGGCGTCTGCAATCATCCGATTGAGCAGCAGCCGTTACCGCAATCATCGCACTGGTGTGCGTTAGCAAGTAGTTTTATTATTTTTTGTTTTTCTTTGTTTTTTTTTATTAGGTTATAGGAATCATTCAAACTATTGCAATTATCAGCCACATAAATGATGGATGAAGGTGGGGGGTCTTTTAATATGGAGATCTCCTTCGATGACTCCCTTTCCGTTGCACAAAAAGGTGCCGGAAAGTCGCTTAAGCGCGTTCCGTGTGATACAGAAGAGTCGTCGATTAAAAAGCCCCCCTCTAAGAAATCCACAAACCTCGCCACTCATCCCCCGAACCCCCCCGTTTTAACTCAACCATCGACCTCGCATTCCTCATCTGTTGCTCCTGATCCCTCTCAACCATCCACCTCATCTCCCCCCTCTACCGTCCCCGTTCCCTCCCAAACCTCGTCCTCGTCTTCTTCTTCTGTTTTGTCCTCTCCCCGTGTCAAGGTTTATCCAGAGGATGCACCTGGAACTGGTCCATGGGTTGTTTTCTTCCGGCCCAAACCCAACGGGAAATCGCTGAACGTCATTCAGATTATGAAAGATCTGACAAAAAATTATTCCTCCGTGGTCGAAATGAGAAAGGTTAGACCGAACAAACTGCGTGTTGTCGTGGCTGATCGGAAGCAAGCTAACGAAATTGTTGTCGACAATAGATTCATCCTAGAATATCGCGCCTATGTGCCCTGCCATAACGTAGAAATTTCGGGGGTGATTACAGAAACGGGTCTGACGAGCGAATTTATAAAAAAGGGAGATGGCAGATTTAAAAAGCTTCCTCGGTCGATAGTTAAAATTTTGGACTGCCAACAGTTAGGAAAAGTGTCCCAGGAAGAGGGAAAAACAAAATTCACGCCGTCCGACTCGTTTCGAGTAACTTTTGCTGGCTCCGCCCTCCCTGACTACGTTATGGTAGACAAATTGAGGCTACCACTGCGACTCTTCGTGCCAAAGCCCATGACTTGCAACAAATGCAAGTCAGTTGGTCACACAGCAGATTATTGTGCCAACAAGGAGCGCTGTGCCACTTGCGGAGAGCAACATGTGGGGAAATCCTGCAGTGCGACTGAGCATAAGTGTCCATATTGCGGAGGATCCCCACACGTGCTCTCAGCTTGTGAAACTTACAAGAGTCGCTGGGAGAAGCAGAAGCGCTCTTTAAAGGAACGCTCGAAACGTACTTTTGCGGAAATTTTAAAGGGCGCTTCTCCACTGGCTCAACAACAACAACCAATCTCAACACACAATACCTTTTCCGCGTTGCCAGTTGATGAAATGGAAGCGGACACAGCTAGCGAGGGCACACCGTTTATTTTCAAAGGGAATCCCCGGCGCAAAAATGTGACCACTCCCAAAGTTCAAGAACAAGTCCCCACGGTTATATCCTCTGTTAGCTTGCCTAAAAAATCGAGTGCAGCGGACAAGCAAAATCAGGTTCCTCCTGGCTTCCGTGGGAATATTTCATCTTCGAACGACCCAGCACTCGAGGGGACATCAAAAACCCCAACTGTCCCTATTTTTCCGTCCAGTTCAACTTCCCAATCGGGATTTATAAAGTTGTCTGACCTTTTGGATCAAATCTTCAAGTGTTTTAATGTTTCCGACTCCATCAGAACCATTGTCATCTCAATGCTTCCAGTATTAAAGACAATTTTGCAACAATTGATGCAAACATGGCCCCTCCTTGCAATGATTATCTCTCTTGATGTCTAATTCAAATAGAGAGGTCGGAGATATCACTGTTTTACAGTGGAATTGTCGTAGTCTTATCCCTAAATTGGATACATTCAAATTTTTAATTCATAACTTCAATTGTGATGTTTTTGCTCTGTCCGAAACTTGGCTTTCTTCGCGAGATGATATCTCTTTCCACGATTTTAATATTATACGCTTGGACCGTGATGATAGATACGGAGGGGTGCTTTTGGGGATCAATAAGAGCCACTCATTTTTTAGAATTGACCTTCCAACTATTGGAGGGATCGAAGCTGTTGCTTGTCATGCAAACATCAGAGGCAAAGACCTCTGTATTGTCAGCTTGTATTGGCCTCCGAGAGCTGCGGTTAGCCGCAAACAACTTGATGACATGTGCTCACTCCTTCCTGAGCCACGATTGATCTTGGGAGACTTCAACTCTAACGGAACTGCCTGGGGGGAACAGTACGACGACAATCGTTCATTGTTGATATATGACCTTTGTAACAGCTTCAATATGACCATTTTGAACACTGGGGAAACAACACGTGTACCTAAACCTCCTGCTAACCCTAGTGCTCTTGACCTCTCGCTTTGCTCGAATTCACTATCGTTAGATTGCAAGTGGAATGTAATCCAGAACCCCAACGGTAGTGATCACTTGCCAATCAAAATTTCCATCACCATTGGGTCGAATTCTTCTGAATCTATAAACATGGCATATGACCTCACAAGACACATTGACTGGAAAAAATATGCGGACGCGATTGCTCTAGCCATCAATTCCAGAGATGGTTTACCTCCATTGGAGGAGTATAACTTCCTTTCTCGTTTGATATATGACAGCGCGGTTCGCGCTCAAACGAAACCCATCCCAGGTTCCACCATTCGCCGAAGGCCTCCCAATCCATGGTGGGATAGCCAATGTTCCAAGCTTTATGTAGAAAAATCGAATGCATTTAAAGCTTTTCGGAAACGTGGAACCCCTGAAAATTTTCAAATGTATTTAGCCCTTGAGAATCAGTTCAAAAATTTGATCAAAGGGAAAAAACGTGCTTATTGGCGAAATTTCGTGGGAGGTTTGTCACGAGAAACGTCAATGAAAAAAATATGGAAAGTGGCTCGAAACATGCGAAATCGCTCATCAACGAATGAAAGCGAAGAATATTCACATCGATGGATTTTTAATTTTGCACGGAAGGTTTGTCCTGATTCCGCTCCTGTGCAAAAAATTGTTCGAGACATACCACAAGATAGGTGCGATCTTGATTCCGAGTTTTCGATGGTAGAATTCTCTCTTGCTCTCCTTTCTTGTAACAATTCTGCCCCAGGATCGGATAGAATTAAGTTCAACTTGTTGAAAAACCTCCCTGGTGTGGCGAAACATCGCTTGTTGAATTTATTCAATCGGTTTCTGGAACATAATATTGTTCCAGATGATTGGAGACAAGTACGAGTTATAGCTATTCAAAAACCTGGAAAGCCCGCGTCCGACTTCAATTCGTACCGCCCAATAGCAATGCTGTCTTGTATACGGAAATTGTTGGAGAAAATGATCTTGTTTCGCCTTGATCGATGGGTTGAAACGAATGGCCTACTCTCAGATACACAATATGGGTTCCGCAGGGGCAAGGGGACGAATGATTGTCTTGCGTTGCTTTCTTCAGAAATTCAAATGGCTTACGCCGAAAAAAAACAAATGGCTTCAGTATTCTTGGACATAAAGGGGGCCTTTGATTCAGTTTCAATAGAGGTCCTGTCAGACAAATTACACTCTCGGGGTCTGCCGCCTCTATTGAATAATATGTTATATAACTTGCTTTGTGAGAAACATTTGAATTTTTCTCATGGAGATTCGGCAGTGAGTCGGATCTCTTACATGGGCCTCCCCCAGGGCTCATGTTTAAGCCCCCTTTTGTACAACTTCTATGTAAGCGACATCGACAATTGCCTTACACAAAATTGCAACCTAAGACAACTTGCAGATGATGGAGTGGTGTCTGTCGTAGGATCAAACGAATCCGACCTGCAAGGACCCTTACAAGATACTTTGAACAATTTTTCAACCTGGGCCATTGGGCTAGGGATCGAATTCTCCACGGAGAAAACAGAGATGGTGGTTTTTTCTAGGAAGCATAGACCAGCAAAACCAAAGCTTCAACTTTTGGGTAAACCGATCACTCATGCTATGTCATTCAAGTATCTTGGGGTCTGGTTCGACTCCAAATGTACTTGGGGGGCCCATATTAGGTATCTGAGTAAAAAATGTCAACAAAGAATAAACTTTCTCCGTACAATTACCGGCACCTGGTGGGGTGCCCATCCTGAAGATCTTATAATGTTGTATCGAACAACTATTCTCTCAGTGATGGAGTATGGCAGTTTCTGTTTTCAATCAGCTGCCAAAACACACCTCATTAAACTCGAGCGAATTCAGTATCTTTGTCTCCGTATTGCGTTGGGATGTATGCCCTCAACGCATACCATGAGTCTCGAGGTTTTGGCAGGCCTACTCCCACTAAAAGATCGCTTCAATTTATTATCTCTTCGGTTCCTCATCCGGTGTAAGGTTATGAACCCATTGGTGATCGGAAATTTTGAGCAGCTTATCGAGCTAAATTTTCATTCTGGATTCATGAGCTCATATCATGAATTCATCACCATGCAGGTTGATCCTTCTTCGTATATTCCCAACCGTGTTTGTTTTTCTGACTACATCAATTCCTCTGTACATTTTGATCTGTTCATGAAGGAGAAAATCCATGAAATTCCAGATTATCTTCGATCGAGGATCGCTCCTACGATCTTCAAAGCAAAGTATGGGCGTGTCAATTGTGATAATATGTACTTTACTGATGGGTCCTCTATGAATGAGTCCACAGGATTTGGAGTGTTCAACGTATTTTTTAGCACCTCACACAGTCTTCAGAATCCTTGCTCGGTATATATTGCTGAATTGGCAGCGATATACTGGGCGCTGGACAGCGTCGCCTCACGACCTGTTGAACACTATTACATTGTAACGGATAGTCTTAGCTCTGTCGAAGCTATCCGTTCAGTGAGGCCGGAAAAGCACTCGCCGTACTTCCTTGAGAGAATACGAGAAATTTTGAGTGCTTTATCCAGACGCTGTTATGTCATTACCTTTGTCTGGGTCCCTTCACATTGCTCCATTTCGGGTAATGAGAGGGCTGACTCATTAGCAAAGGTAGGTGCAATTGAAGGCGATATTTATCAGCGTCAAATCGCCTTCAATGAATTTTATTCTTTAGTTCGTAAAAATACCATCGCTAACTGGCAACGCAAGTGGAACGAAGATGAATTGGGCCGGTGGTTCCACTCGATTATCCCTAAGGTTAGCCTCAAACCATGGTTCAAAAGTCTGGACTTGAGTCGGGACTTTATTCGGACCTTCTCCCGACTCATGTCCAATCACTGTTCTTTAGATGCGCTGCTTTTTCGTATCAAGCTTGCCGACAGCAATCTCTGCGTTTGTGGCCATGGTTACCACGACATCGAACACGTTGTTTGGTCGTGCGAGCTATATTTTGTCGCCAGATCGAATTTAGAAAACTCCCTTCGGGCTCGAGGAAGGCAGCCCAATGTGCCGGTGAGAGATGTGTTGGCTCGGTTAGACCTTGATTACATGTCCCAAATATATGTTTTCCTTAAAGATATCGATCTTCGAGTGTGATTGTTCTTACATCCTTTCCCCCCCATTTTCTCCTCCTTTTCGTCCTTCGCGAGCTATCGGTTCCCTAACATTAGAATAAGTTAAATTGTTAATACATATTAGATGTAAAGATAGTTTAAGAATTCAGTGTGATGTGTGAGTATGAATGTGAAAGTGAGTGTGAGTGTGAGTGTGAACATGGTTACAATCTCCTTACATCCCATCCTTTTCCTAAAGAAAATGTGTCACCCTTCTAAACTCGAGTCGACCGCGAGTAATCGGTTTCCTATTTCATTAACCGTAGAATTAAGAAAACATGTTAATAGTAAAAGTATAGTTGAGAGTTTGGCTTCTTTAAACCTATGTAACTGAGCCTGTACAAATAAACGAATTATAAAAAAAAAAAAAAAAAAAAGCGAAGTTTTCTTCGAAAAATTAGTTTTTATTGATTTTCGAAGCCTTATGCCGGTTGGAAATGTATGTTGGAAACATACATTTTCAATTGGTCATTCAACAAAAAAAAATTAAAATATTAAAGAACTAATAATCTGAAAGAACATATAAAACCGAAACTTTAATGAAGAAATGTCTACCCTTACAACTAATTCGTTTTATTGAGGTTAGCATAAACACCTTATAAAATGATCACGGCAAAAGGTGGAGGGATATTTATTCCATTGCATTTGGAGGTGACAATACCTTAGACCAGCTGGCGTGCACCTACACCCAAAGTTAACTTTTAACACATGTTATGGCATCCCGATTTATTACATTAAATGAGCTGTAAAATAACAGAAAATGTTCTACTACCCAATACATGTATATCATTTGTATAATATATATTCTAGAGTCAATATGAGCGAGCGGAACAGGAGACACATTTAAATGAAAGCATATGAAAGCTTTTCGTATAGTTTGCCAAATACACGGCCCAGACAGAGAAAGATATATTCTCGTTCATGTTCTTCTTTACCCTCTTAGAAAACACTTTCCAACTTCATTTTATGATGAGGTGTAATATTATCACGCTTCTTTATAACAGCAGTGGCCGCTATATGTATAGCGTGGTCGTGTGAGATAGTTTTGCATTCCAGCCGGCCTTGGTTCGATCCCCATTGACGTCGTATGAACTATTTTTTTGGCACAATCCCAAATGAAATGAGAAAAGAAAACAGAAAGAGATGTCTGCTAGCATACATACAAACCATTTTTAAGCTTTTAAAACAGCTCATTATTTGCGCATTGACTCTCCAGCTCAAGAAATGGCATTCATCAATGTTTCCTGCCAATGCTAGTTTGGGTGTAGGAATACCTACGTGGACGATCGTTTGGCCATCTCTGCTGTATATCAGTTATTATATTCCATGAATTTTTGAACTTATAATCAAGCTTGATTGATTCAAGTGAGAGAAACTTTTCACATTTCATTAGACAATAGTTTACTGCAAATGAAAAACCGGTGTATTGCTAAACTCAAATGTTTAAAGCTTCTGGTAGACAAAAATGCTGGAAAACTTTGATTGCCTTGTTCTCAGTTGCTGATGTTGGAACATGGGATAACTATGTGTAGAACGGCAGTGTCAATGTATGTTCAAATGCGTTCAAAATGAAGAAAAAAGTCTGTGTAAGGGAAATGCATAGCGGTCTTCATGTGTGTAGTTGTTATATTCAAGCTCGATGCGCACAAAGTAAACAAATAATATGACCTCAATTCAGGAAATATTAGAGATCAAGCCATGAAAAGTACTGTTGATGGCTGATGTCACTCATGATGACTCTCACTGGAATCCGTCGTTAAACGCAACCTAGAGAGGTTCATTTACCGTTTTGTCTCATATTCCGAACACTTAAGCTTTGATGGCTTCAAACAGTGTCTCATTACTCAAAATTGTACTCTTTCGCGAAATTAATTTGATTTTTGGAAACATTTGAGCCTTCTTTTTCGTTTGACTACAATAAAATTGATTTACAAATACATATTCATGGTGAAAAACTAAAAATATGTTGAATCCTTTTTGTCTCAAATTCCGAACACCATTTTTGTCACTGACTAATATTCCGAACACAAATTCCGAACAGCAAAAATGCATTTTTTTTAAAACATAACATTTAAACTACTGGACAGATTCATATGATCGACACATCAAATGAAAGTCAATTAGCTAGTCGTTTTTTGGAAAAATGTTATGCTCGCCAAAAAATGGATTTAGTTTTTGTAATTATTGGTTTTATTTGTTTCTTATAGTTTACATGGCGTCTGGACCAGGGACGCCATATCGGTATCGATACCTATAAATGATGATAAATGAACTCTATAACCCAAAGAATGTCAGGGTTTTGAATATAAAATTATTCATAACATTAAATTTCAGTACATTCACATTGAAAAATGAAGTGTTCGCAATTTGAATCATGCGTAGAAACTTGATTCATATTCCGAACACTAATTTCAATGAAGATTTGTGCATAAAATATCCTTTTATTTCATCCATTTATTGTAGGTCCATACATTCTTTAGCACTTAGCATGAAAACAACAAACAAAATAGATGAAAAAACTACAAAAACTGAAAAATTAATGATGCTCGTTTTTTGCAGAATTTGTTAACGTTAACATTTTATCATTGGTTTTGACTGTCACTTTTTTGCAAATGCTTAATATTATGAACTATATGCTATTGATACAGCAATACCTGTAAGGGATGTTAAAATGAAGGCTATAACCCGAAGAATTTCAGGGTTTTGATTATTCAATTAATTATAACATTAAAACTCAGTAAATTTACATTTGAAAATGAAGTGTTCGGAATTTGAATCAAGAGTAGAAACTTGATTCATATTCCGAACACTACTTCACTATTAATTTCAATGAAGATTTATGCATAAAATATCTCTTTTTTTCATCTATTTATTGTAGGTTCATACATTCTCTAGCACTTAACATGAAAACAACATACAAAATAGTTGAAACAACTACAAAAAATTAAAATAGAGCGATGCTTGTTTTTTACGGAATTTGCTAACACAAACATTTTATCATTGGTTTTGAAGGCCACTTTTTTGTAAATGTCTAATATTATAAATAATAGGCTGTATCGACACCTGTAAATGATGTCAAAATGAACCCTATACCTCAAAGAATGTCTGTGTTTTCATTATTCAACTATTTATAACATAAAAGTTTAGTAAATTTACATTTCAAAATGAAGTGTTCGGAATTGAAACTGTTCGGAACATGAGATAAAACGGTACGATCGGAAGATTTTGGAGATTTTAACAGCATCTGGAAAAACCACAAGAACATAAGTCGGTGTTGAAGCTGCAGAAACAGAAGATAATGAACTGGATGAGAGAAGGAAAACATAAATCTAAATGAAATTCTATCCGAACCTGTCCGTAATCTAAGCATATAGCTTCAAAAACTAAGATAAATTTTTTTTGAGACCAAAAACACACATTTTATTATGGGCAATCTTTCGCAAAGGGTTAAAAATCACAATCTCACCGAGAAACAGCGTGTTGTTTCCATCATCCGAAGAACCACGATTGCTACTCACAGCTAACAAACATCACTCGCAAAGATGACCTGAAATTATGGACACCATGAAAGGGTTGTCAGAGATCCAAACACATACTATGATATATGTCGACATTGGTTGTTGGATTCGAATGGTTTCTCAAGAAAAAAATTGCTTTTCTGGGCAGGTTCGTTTCACTCAGTACTTTTTAAAATAAATTTTTCGTATGCTAATATCAATCTCCTCTAAGTGAACCAATCATAACCAACTTTGTCGAAAAAAAAACAAAAAATTCAATTGCGATTTATGGAAGAATCTCTCCTCATCTGTCCTGTCTGTGACATCAACGATTCATCACTTAGTTAATATTGTGAGGCTGCAAACTCACACAATCATCCGAACGGTGATTCCGAAACCCACCGCTGTGAATCTTCCTGGCGCCAGCTTCCGGACTCGCTACGATCTGCAATTTGAGAAGTGTGACTAAGAGAATCATTCCCAGCGAGCGACCAATTCGGAAAACTGATCTTCGTTGTGCGAACACCTACGAACCCACCCGGAACGCCACACGAATCGTCATTCTCGTCCTTGTGAGCCTCTCGTATTCTCTCGCGAGTGCTGCCCACCGACCATCGGACCATCGGAAGGTGAAAAACATTCGCTTCCGATCGGCCGATGCTCTCACAGTCGACGCCTAATCCAATTCAGTGAAAATCCTTCCATCCATCCATCCCACAACGGTGGAAAATTTCTGCGCGAGAGGAAATTGCCAAACAAATCGGCATCGAGCAACGCGGCGCAGAAAAGCGAACACAGCGGAGAAAAGGTCTCTCCCGCGCGCAAACCCGAGATACCATACACAACCCGAGATGGAAACTGCTCCTTGCTGCGAATGGGAAAGCACATAATTTTCACCCGACCCAAGGATCAGTTTGGTGCCGACAATCATCGGAAGGACCGAAGGATTCGCGTCGCGCTCGATTTGCCAACAATTGTTGTCCATGGCAGCAGCAGCAGCAGCAGCAAAAGGTGGTGTGTGGAACAGTGGAACATTGGCCAAACGCTAGGGAAGGCGAACGGCGAACGGAACCTGCAAAGCGTGGAAAAACGCTAAGGCCCATTGTATCCTGATCATCGGTAGTGGCCAGCAAAGTGCACACCGAGGCAGGAAAATCGATATTCTCGTTTTGTGCTCCTGTGCTAGCCTGTGCGTTTCTTTACCTTTTTTTCGTTATTATGTTGCTCCATTTTCTTGGTGATTACAAGAGGATGCGTGCGATTGGGTCTGTTTCCTAAGCGGAACATGAATTCCGGCAAAAGGATGACTGAGGGAGAAGCGTAGAGACGAAATGGTGATAAACCTGGATTATGATTCGCGAAAAATGGTGCGAGTCACAGTCGGAAGCGAATGTTTCTGAACGAGAAGAATGTGCAACCATTCGGCGAAAGAAAAACATTTTTTTCTGTGGGGATTAATTCCAGCTTCGATTTTCGCCTGTTTGAGGGAAGGATTATCGCTTCCGGATCGAATGAGTGATGCGAATACTTTGTTTTCGCCGTCGCTCGAATTGTTTATAGTGCTGAATGGTAGCATTCGGCGCAAAAGTTTGTGATTTCGTAATCAGATTAAGTGCGCAATACGGCTCATCGTCGTGATATATAGTTTCGAAGCAACACGAAGAAGGAAAAGCCCTTTCCAACGATGTGGTGGATTCAAGTTGCGAGCTAAGGAAGATTTCCGCGTGCGTGGGTGGTGGTGAGTGCGGAGAAGAAATACTGCAAAGCAACTCGCGTGACTAAGCAAAAGATAACACGCAAGGAAAACGTTTCCCAGAGTGCCAGTGGGGCGTGAAGTGGTGAGAAGAGGATGTTTCGTGCAAAGGAAGAAGAAAAAATGAAGCGTATTAGCTGGTGCCGCTCGAAAATATACCAGTCGGAAGGTGTTTAACGAGGGAAAAGGGCAGGCAAAGGATTTCACGAGTTACACAATATCGGCCACTCCTCCACCTACTACTACTACTATCCTATACGGACTGCGGACCGGTCGGAACGACGCGGAAGTCGCTGCCACTACCGTAACGGAAATGGAATTCATGCAAAGGAATATAATCATATCGCTTTTGATCTTCGTCTTCGGGCTGGCAAAAGGTGAGCAATGGAATGGGAATACAGAGTAACATACAGTAAGAAGCGAACAAAGCGTTTGCCGCTGGATAAACTCTCGCACACGGTTTGTGATTATGTAATTAGTGTTGTTAAGAAGTTGTTTTTGATAATCTCATTCGATAACGCTTTATAGCAAAACTAAGTTTAAGCGGCTCGAGCATGTGATGTTAAGTGATGATAAACGGGATTAGGGGTATTTCTTGTAAAGTGTGCGGATAATGCGGATTTGTGCGAAGGAATAGAGAATCAGAACGGAAGTCGTTGAAATTTCACTGGTCCGATAGTTTTTGTTCTTAAGGCTAAGAGGATTGGCTGCCGATAGTTTACTGTCATACTTGTATTGTTGATGATAATAAACATTCATTCCGGCAAGTAAATTAGGAATATTATAATGGGTTATCCGAAAAGTTCGTGTCGCTACCGCAAATTATCTAATCAAGAAGCGGACCCAGAATAATCCTCAATACAAAAGCATTACTAGTAGATTCCCTATTTATGTGTAAAACCACCGTTCATGAGGTGAAGCTTGGTTACGTGAATCGCTACGATGTAGGCGGTCCACATAATTTGGCCCAAAAATAACGCCTAATAAACGAAATAACGTCTTCATCACAATCTTGAGATTCATCGTCTAAAAAATGATTCAGTTTTCATCACCATTGAGACAAAACCTGATGGTTATGAAAACTGAACTTCATAGAATCCTCATATAGATTTCTCATTGGCAATTCTTCATTCGAATTTAGAGTTCAGAGTTGAGAGGTTTATTACTTTGTACTGTTAGTACATTCCCTGCGTGTAATTGCCTTCACCATACCTCTTGAAACTTTTTTTTTCTTTTTTCTGTATTATGGTGACCTTCAGCCTTTTTGGCTGGATCATCACTCGGACTTGGACTTTCATTCAATAAAATGACCTAATAAATGTTCAATTAAGTGAAAATTAAATTCGTGACATTTTCGTGAGACGTACGGATGTTAACCTCTACGCTAGATCACCTCCCCATCTTTAACACTAGATTGCCCAAGCAAGTCATTTTGACTGCTTTTCAATTTCAATTAGGAAAGCTGTTATGTGTATAATGGCACAGTTTCTTAGAACGTTGTGATTTTTTACACAACATATAACAGTGTTTATTGATAATTGTAGTTATCTCCCCCCTCCTTCATTTCCGGAGATATATATGTGTTATATTCAGAGATGCCAACCTTCCTGATTTTAGAGGATTTCCCAGACTTTTTGGCTCGTATCCTGATATCCTGATAACCATTCAATTTTGCCTGATTTTTCTGAAATGATTCTGAATTATCCTGATTTTTGAGGTTTTTACTTTATCACAATAAAAACAATCCATAATGAATATACCGGGATTCCCTTCAAAGTTTCCCTGGTTGGAAATGAGAACTATCAGAATAGGCTACATAAAAAAAGCTCAACATAGAATATAATGATTAGCCTTTCATTCGTTAATTATTTATTCCGAGGCGATTCACGTTTTTGAAAGTACAGTGTCGACATTTATCAAATTTTGAAGTTGACGTGAAAGAAAGATTCTCATAAGATTGAAACGCTCGAATACAGTTTCTAATTTTTATATTTCGAAAGAAAATAATTACTTGGGGTTTTAAGAAGGTTTAAAACACGTAGTGCATTTATTCCACCTGAGAATCCATCATGATTTTTGCATCATTATGACAGAAAATGAAGCTCAATGTCGTCAACGTGGATTGCAAAAACGCAACGAAAATGCCGTTTTGAAGAGTGACGGTTGATGAAAATGGATAATTTACAACAATTTTGATCAGCAAAAAAAATATACGCGAAATAAACAACCTTAAGCTAACCCAAAAGTCGATCTTCAGCCGAAGAAAGTCATGCTCTGTGTCTGGTGCGATTGGAAAAAAATTCTGTACAATAACTTTCTACCAAGTAACCAGTCGATAAATTCCAATAAGTACTGCTAGCAAATGAACAAATTGATTATTAAGCGACCAAAGACAAACATCGTGAATTAGTCTATGTGATAGGCGTAATCTTTCCATCAGGCCAACGCAAAACTGCATATCACTACAAATTACACAATAAAATATTTCGGAATCTGGCTGGGATGTCCTATCCCACCAGCTAAACTAACCGGTTATTACAACCTCAGATTATCACAGGTTCAGGTCTCTGCAGAATTATTTTAAGGGCAAGAAGTTCGATTCTATGGACAGTATAAAATAACACCTTGGACAGTTTTCGACGAGAAGGCAAACATTATCTGGTTTAATATATTTTGAATTATTTTTTTAAATATTTCGAGAATGACCACATTTAGAAGGAGATTGATAATAACCTTTTTTTTATTTTAAATCACATCAGGATTCATAATTTGTGGCTAAAAATGATTGTTAACATACAAAAATTCGATGTTTCGAAAATTCCTAAAAATTCGATGTTCCAAAAAATTCGTCAAAAATAGTTTTACCATATTGGGCCAATTTTTTAAATTTTCTGCATGACTTCTATTTTGTATGAAAAAAAAATAAAAAAAAATAAAAAAATATGTATTTTGGATATTGCAAATCGATTTGTTATTTTGTAAATAAAGAAAAGAGTACTAATTTTTTTTTTCTCAGTGTACATTTTTTTCATATTCAACCATCAATACTCTATAACTATTTCCAAGACACTACTCCGGTACGACTCATAGTTTTTGAGATATAAATTATCAAAGATTTCTCTTACTAATATCGATGCGCCATTTTCAAAAGTTACGCTTGAGTCAAAAAATTCCCAATTGCTGTGAAAAACTCATATTTCCTCCAACCCATACAAGTTTTAAAAATCTGCATTTTTAGGACGATTTCATTTGGAATTGCTGACATGATAACATACAAGTACATGATAAATTGTCACTTTTTGCGTATTGATAAGTTGCAGTTTCTCAAAAATCTAAAATAATAATCATTATTCAAATTTTTGTGCAGTCTTTGTTCAAACTTGTTCAAACAAGTTGTTTATTTTTTTTTCTTTTGAGGCCTAAATGCAGGAAGTAAATGTTGAAAAGAGATGAGTTATCGGAAAAGTAAACGAACATAAGTGAAGAGTGCTTCCACTGTACAATCAGATGCAATAAATTCTGAACTATCGTGTGGAGATGAGACAGATTGTGTTCAAAGTGAAACATTTGACACTGAAGATAACGATGAGAAGTCGATCACCAATGATTATGGGAGATGGTCTTATCTCGTTGATAATAGATAACATTATTATCAAGCATATGAAAAAATGCACAAATGTAGACTGCTGAATTTTGAGGAATGATTGAACAACAGAATTATCTGAAATATTTGCATTTATTGGGATTTTATATGCTTGTAGAGCTTTGAAAATATTGAGAATAGTCCAGCTTGCTATCAACAGGGCAAATTATTACAGTTGACGAGCAATTATTTTCGACAAAAACCAAATGTAGATTTTCACAGTATATGCCTAATAAGCGCTGAAACTTGTCAAGCCATTTACAAGAAGTTCAAGAAATATCACGACCAATTTTCCCTAGTATGTCACTCGCGACAAAATTATCGACAAAAAAAACAATTCTGATTGGAACCATACGAGGAAAAAAAAAGGGAATTTTCCAAATAAGCTTATCAAACGGAAGACAACATGCCTCGTTTTTCAACTCTGTAAATACTCTGTTTTTCAACTGAGTAAATAAAAGAGTAGCTGTTCTAGATTCTAAGCATGAATATGTGAAAATTTATAAAAGTGATGCGAAACACATGAAAAGATTTCCACCTTCATTTTCGATAAAAATACATAAATAGTCCAAAAAGGATTTTTTTTAAGTAAAATAGTTCATTTATTGCTCATATTCACTAATAACTTGTTATGAAACTGTAAATGATGTAAAAAATATTGAAAATTAATTTAAAAAAAAATTCTTTGCACATCAGATTTTCTTTCATAGAGCAGTCATTTTGATTGCTTTTGGGTAATATAGGTATATACTAAGTTTCGGTCTTTCTAGTGTTAAACAACCCAAACCTCTCGTACTTCTGTAATTTTTGATTTATTCTTGATACACCATATTCTAAATCATATACGTCTCTGGTTATCCCACCCATCTCTTCGATTAATTTTTCCAAACTAAATACTGCTAGAATGTTTTCCACCTAATGGATAATATAATAATAGTCCTACTGGTTTTGCCTAATGTTGCAGAATTGGCTACCATATAACACACTTTGGGGAAAATATAATCCCTTCCGATTGGTCATTATTTTATCTACTGAAATAGTCTCAGCCGAAACAGAAGCTATCCGATTGATAGAAACTGTAAAGCATTCATGTTGCTTTCTTGTCAGAATAAGACAGCTCTTGGGTACTCTAGTCGAAAAATCTTCTGACATTATGTTTGAAAAGTTCCATGACTTTTGAGTCACCCTGTACTTCAGAGTAGTTGTCGCATGTCAAAATATAAATGTAAAAAAACAGGATTCGCTCTCTCGATAGCCATTCGGTGCGTATAAGGAATTTCTTGGGAATTTTAGTTTATTCAATCTGATATCTTGCACAAATCATCAGTCTAGACGACTGATCACATATTACAGGAGAGATGAACATATATTTTGTTTAATCTCAACGAATTGATTTCGCATGGAAATAAATTTGATGTTAGTATGTTACGCTTACTAAAGCTGATATACCTTATCCCATTCTGCTCTTGAAGAGGTCGTGATTTTGACCCAGGAAAAATATCCCACACCAACTAAACCAAGCCTCATTATGCGAAACGTTATTCGTTTTTTCTTGCATGTACGAGAAAATTAAAGATACGACTCTAGGTGAATAGGCCAAGCTTATTTCATACATGTACAGGTCGTATTCGATTATATACTGACTCGATTGTATATGATTCGATGAAATACAATTTTAGACTCGAGGGTTATTTCAATAAAAATGTAATGTTTCAAAATTGAGTATTAGTTTTAAGTACAGTAGAGTAAAATCAGTGATCCTTGATGATATTGAAGGATCATCAGGAATTGTTTAACACTAAGCCTACCACGAGGGGCCAAGTAATCTATTTTAAACTTTTAGTCAAAATTTTCTTGCAAATTACATTGTCACAACATAGTTTGCCTACACTACTTTTCTTAAAACATACATTGAATGTATTTTTTAGTGTTTACTCCTCTCTTGTTATTTTTTTTTCACTGAAAAATATAAAATATACTAACGCAACGGGTCATTTGACCCGTGCAAACATTCATATGATATCAGAAAGATTTGTATGTGTGATGTGATACAAAACCTTTGCATTGTACATTTTTGGTATTGCTTTTTATATTTTGTTGTATTTGTGAATGAATAGTGAATAGTTAAAATTGATGGTATTGCTGATTGTCCAAGCGAGCTAACAGTAACCATTCCAAGCTACAGTGTTATTTTGCGTGTCAAAAATTGTAATTTCATTAGTTTACAGGATATACAGGAGAACGACTCTACAATGTTATCTATTTCCATTTCTCAACAAAACTATTTTAATCGAGTTATTGTTCACTAACTACTCATAAAGAGTCACTTGACCCGCTGTAGTAGGAATAGGTATACATGAAACATCGGTAGGTTTAGTGTTAAAACGGTATTGCAGCGAAACTAAGAAAAATTGAAGTTGGGTGCCAAAGAACAAATTGTATAGCAGTTGAAGGTTTAATTTGGGTGATAGAAACAATCTTGTTTATTATCCATTTTTGGGGTAAAATTAGTAATCACACTTTAAAACCACATTTTTTCTAGTAATAGAAATAGTAGTTGAAAGTTTCACTTTCAAAAAGTTATTTAAATCCACAAATTTAGACTTTCACAGCTATGTTCCGTATCAAATTTTCTCTTCTCAAATGAAAACAACAGAACCGTAGCGTACTTTTTAAAGTAGAGCCAGTTTAAGCCAACAGAGCTTGAAACAAAAAAGGAGTTCAATAACTCTGTCATTGTTGAAATTCGAACATATACGTAGAAGGATTTTTTTCATCAAAAATGATCCTCTATTCCAACAAAATGTTCAATTTTTCTTTTATATCTAAGAAAAACAAAAAAAATGCATATAAAACAATAAAACAACAAAATCTATCTCATTTATCATGATATATGTATTAGGTGTACCGATAAGTTTCTTCGGTTTTACAACAGATGGCGTAACTTGATTATTATTCCAGTGAAGCAAATTTCCAGATATTCGTTGAAAAGCTGCTGTCATTGCGCGTCTTTTCCAGTATATGTCAAAAAGTTGAAGCGTAAACAACATAGTTTTTAGCCACCTCGAATATGTCCAACTTTGTACCAACGAGAGTGTTTTTGCGGGGAGGGTTACTTCGTTCCTTCAATACGAAGAAAAAAGCTGCGGAAAGTAATCGCATTTAGGTGGAAGTTTATTGTGACCATACTCCAACTGAGTAAACGTGTCAGACGTGGTTTGCACGGTTTAAAAGAGGTAATTTTGACTTGGAAGACGAAGAACGTTCCGGACCACCAAACAAGTTTGAAAATGAAGAATTGGAGGCTTTACTCAACCAAGATCCGTCACAAACGCAACAAGATCCTACAGATACACTTGGATTAGCTCAGCAATCATATCCGATCGTTTAAAAGCAATGGGAATAATTCGAAAGATATGACATTGGGTACCATATGAATTGAAGCCACGAGACGTCGAACGCCGTTTTTCCACGTGCGAACAACTGCTCCAACGGCATAAAAGAAAGGGTTTTTTGCATCGAATCGTTACTGGCGATGAAAAGTGGGTCCATTACGACAATCCTGAATGTCGGGCAACGCATGGATACCCCGGCCATGTATCAACATCGACGGCCGCACGGAATATTCACGGCAAGAAGGTTATGCTGTCTATTTGGTGGAACCAGGTCGGTGTGGTGTACTATGAGCTGCTAAAACCGAATGAAATCATCACGGGGGACCTCTACCGAATTGATTCGAACCGTGCACTGAAGGAAAAACTGCCACGATACGAGCAAAGACACGATAAAGTTATTTTGCAGCACAACAATGCTCGGCCGCAGTTCACGAAACCGGTCAAAACATACTTGGAAACGCTGAAATGGGAGGTCCTATCCCACCCGCCATATTCTCCAGACATTACTCCGTCCGATTGCTACCTTTTTCGATCGATGCAACATGGCCTGGTTGACCAGCACTTCTCCAATTTCGATGACAAACCGACTGATTGTTTCCGCAAAGGAATCCGTGAATTGCCAGAAAGATGGGAAAAAGTTGTGACTAGCGATGGGTAATACTTTACCCATCGTAATATTAAATTTGTAACCATTTTTACAGAATAAAGCATTAATTTTTGGATAAAAAAACCAAGAAATCTACCGATACTCCTCTTCGGTACGCACTCTCCGATTATCAACACAGTCATCGTTAGTTGGATACAATTATCCCTAAAGTATCGAGCATGTGGTCTAGCCGAGTACGAATTTTCATTTTACCGTGACTTTACTATCCGAGTTACTCAGGGCACTAGGAATACAATATTACTTACCGGTTAGAGGTATTTTAGCTAGTCGTGACCTCAACCTTGAATTCCTCAAAAGAACTAAAATGTTTTATTCCTCTTCTCTATTAAAACAATTTTATTTTATCCTATAAGAAAGTGAGAAATACTCAATACCCAAAAACATTGGATAGCGTAACAGTGAAATCAATGTTTAACAAATTCAAAACCTCGTTCTATGGATCCTATTTTACGTACGACACTCGTTGGAACTTCATTAAAAGAATGCCGATTTATTATTTACATGATTTGTGAAACCATTTCGAAAAGCTGAATACACAGGAAATCATGCTTACGTATCATTAGTAAAACATAAAACAAATTTCATTTATATGTTTTGAAGCAAAACTAGGAAGAACAGCATTAGTGTTTCAGAAAGCGCAACAAATTCAGGAGTCATCAAAAGAATTAGACTGAGAACAAATTAATTCAGCTACAAAATATTCTCCAATTCTGATTTCTGTAGGGTGTTTTCTAAATTATATAAGGAAATCTTCATTTTCTTCGGATATCGTTGTAGCGTCATGCTGGAATAGGTATCCTTATTTTAAAAAGAAGAAAGGTCTGGATCTACACGGACGGAAACGTAGAACTTTGTGGACAATCGGTTTGAATTGATTTTAAGTAACTGTTCAGATATCCGGAAATTGAATTCATTTGATCCAACCGACCCTACAGAAATATGAATCGATCGGTAGCCTTTTTCTCTAGCCATTTTAATTTAACCAAATGCGATAAGAGACCATCATCTTACAGTGCATTCTTGAACTTAAGTTTAATTAGCCAGCTTGCCTCTTCGATATTATCCTTGTCTAAAATATTGCTTGTGGTGGGTCTAAATAATTATATCGTCATTTCTGACGATATTATATCCTACATTAGACAACAACCTTTCTAACAAAATCTCTTCAACTTTATTGAGTGAACCAGTTCTTGTGTACTGGTCTTTCGCTCTTCCGTTCAGCGGTATCAATCCGGTATCAAGAACAACATTGAATTTTTGCTGAACCCATCGGACACAGGCAACTTCACGGCTATTCATGGCCTGGCATTGATATTTTTAAATTAGGTAGGACACTTCCTAATCTGCGTGATTTTTGTTTTTTAATTACTATTGAAAGAAAAGATGCTTCTTCAAAAATCGCTAATTGTATGTAAAGATATGTTTCTCACTCGACAATGCTGTATTTAATCATTTTTCATATTTGCTGTTGGGACTCAACCTAGGTTTCATCAAAAATATATTCAATAATAGTTTAATCAGCATTGGCGATATCCTAACCAATGAGTTTTTACCGAGGTGCGATTATTGCTAGTTGAAAAAAAATAGTTCAATCAGAGAAAAGATCCTGTAACGATTTTTTCAATTTTCACAAATATCCGGTAATGGTTATCTTGATAACACATAAACTGGGGTGCCAAAGAATGTATGGGAAAAAAATCTCGAAAACCCTATATAAAATTTCAACTCAATTCAACCTTAGGGATAGTTGCGCTAAGCGGTCAAAGTTGGAGTTTTTTGAAAACCGAAAAATCACATGAATAAGGTGTTTTCGAAAAAAAAAAATTGTAATGCCAAATTTTTTAAAATTGCATAAAACGGCGCAATCTACTGTCATCTCGAAAAAAAAGTTGTTGTCGAAAATCGACACATTTTTTTTTACGGATTACGGAAATACTTTGTTTTATTTTGAATACGAGGCAAAACGAGTGGTTTAGGGTGCCAATGAAAACTCCAATAAATTCTGTACAAGGTTAATATTATTGTTAAACGTATTTACAATCGATTTCAACAATCGAAATGACCGGTTGTATCATTTGTTCACAAGATTTTGTCTTGAATTTTTATTTAATATTTTCTTACAGTGTTATGACTTTTTCTAAATATAATTTATTTCCTCTGAAATTTTCATATTTTGACAACTAAATATTATGATGATCAGAAAGCACCGGGATTTTTTAAATAAAACAAAATAAAGTTAAATTTCAGGCAAATTTATTTCATCTCCTTCAAAATATGATCCATTTTGAGCAACACACATATGCCAACGCTTGACCCAGTTGGTAAGTTGTTGGAAACTATACGTGAATTCATAAAATTTCATGAACAAGTCGGTATAACACAACAAACATATGAAAAAGGGCCTATTTAGACAATAAATTAGAAAAAAAACCAATGTCTCGACAATGCATACATTTAGAAGAAGGTTGATAATGACCTTTTTTGTTTCAAAACACATTAGTATTCATTATTTGAGGCTAAAACTGAGTGTGAACATACAAAAATTCAATTTTTCGAAAACTAATATAAAATCGATTTTCCACAAAGTTCATCAAAAACAGGTTTACAATCTTGGACTTATTTTGTAATTATTTTATATAAAAAAATTTATATAGAAAAAAATATATAAATTTTAGCCTGACGGGGCCGGGAGTCCAATATTTTGACAATTTTTGCCTTACATCTATGTTAGTAATATGTAACCGATTAATCGCGGTTGGCTCGAGGTTAGTATTACAAGTGTTCTCATAATTGGTATGTTGCAGTCTTCGATGCTCTGTACGTGTGCCCGACACGGGAAACTTCCTAATAGGATGCAGCTGACCATTAATCAGCAACGCCCCCCTAGTCTTTACCCCATATCTAGCGTGGTGCGTCTTTCTCGACTCGAGGAATCCTGGATAGAAATGGACACTAGCCGGCGCAATCATCAGCTCGTGTAGAGTTGTCATGAGCGGTACAACCTTTGGCTCTTGTTGAATGATCAGTGGACTGCACAACCTTCGGCCCGTGCATCTGTAAAGAGTGTGTGTATGTATTGCCGCGACTAAGTAAAAGTTTATCGTTTGGATAGGAGGGATATGAAACGGGGACACAACGAAGGAAACATCATTAAACGTTGACATCGGCGTTTCTGAGGAACAGGTATAGATGAAGCAGAAGATCAGGATCCCGGCTACCTAAGATATCCCGGACGGGGATATCCGATTGTCTGCCTTGTGCTCTCAGTGCTCTAGAGAGCTGAGAGCGAGCAGCATTGAACCGGATACACGACCAGACAACATGCTCGATGTCGTGGTAGCCATCGCCACAATCACAAAGATTGTTTGCTGCGAGCCCAATGCGATAGAGATGCGCGTTTAGGTTGTAGTGATTGGACATAAGCCGAGAAATCACGCGAATGAAATCACGACCTACATTCAATCCCTTGAACCATGCACTCGTCGAGACCTTAGGGATAATCGTGTGTAACCAACGACCGAACTCATCTTCACTCCACATGCGCTGCCAACTAACGAGTGTGTCCTGACAAGGAATGTGAAAAAATTCATTATAGGCAATTTGCCTTTCAAAAGGTGTGCCTTCTGAAGCGCCCACCTTAGCTAGCGAGTCCGCTTTCTCATTCCCCGGAATCGAGCAATGAGAGGGAACCCATGCTAAGGTAATCTTGAATAATTTTTCGACCAAAACACTCAATAGATGTCTTATTCTTGTTAGGAAATAAGATGAGCGTTTATCAACTTTCATTAAGCGGATTGCCTCTATTGAGCTGAGACTGTCTGAAAAAATAAAATAATGGTCGATGGGCAGTGTTTCAATGATCCCTAGAGCATAGTATATCGCACCCATTTCTGCGACATACACGGAACAAGGATCTTTGAGTTTGAAAGAGGCACTGGAATTTTCATTGAAGATGCCGAAGCCAGTGGACCCGTTTATGTATGAACCGTCAGTAAAGAACATTTTATCAGATCCAACTTTCCCATATTTTTCCGAAAATATCGACAGTTGTAGTAGATTTTCGAAGTTATCAATCACCAATGGATTCATGATCTTGCAACGGATGAGAAATCTGTAGGATAATTCTGTGAACCGAAGAGTAAGCGGGGGTACTCCTGCCAAAACTTCGAGACTCATCGTATGTGTCGAATGCAAACACCCCATGGCTATACGCAAGCAACGATATTGTATTCTCTCCAGCTTGAGAATATGAATCCTGGCAGCTGATCGGAAGCAAAAACTGCCATATTCTAACACTGACAATATCGTTGTTTTGTACAACTGTGCAACTGTGTACAATGTGCTTTTCTGACAGTAAATTGTACAGGAAACTATTCAGAATTGGTGAAAGTCCACGATTATGAAGCTTCTCTGAGAGAATTTCCATGGAAACTGAATCAAATGCCTCTTTGATATCAAGAAAAACGGAAGCCATTTGTTCTTTGCGAGCAAATGCGATTTGGATTTCAGAAGATAGCAGCGCGAGACAATCATTCGTCCCTTTACCTCAGCGGAAGCCAAACTGCGTATTTGACAGCAAATTGTTCGTTTCGACCCACTTGTCCAAACGAAGTAGAATCATTTTCTCTAACAATTTGCGAATACAGGATAACATTGCAATCGGCCTATACGAGTTATGATCGCAAGCCGGCTTGTTGGGTTTTCGTATGGCTATCACTCTCACTTGTCTCCAGTCATGCGGGACAATATTCAGCTCCAGAAACTTGTTGAACAAGTTCAGCAAACGCTGTTTTGCCAAGTTGGGAAGATTCTTCAACAAGTTGAATTTAATCTTGTCCGACCCCGGAGCTGAATTGTTACATGAGAGGAGGGCAATTGAGAACTCTACCATCGAAAAATTCTCATGATCGCATTGGAGCGGAATATCGCGTACGACGCTTTGTGCAGGAACAGAATCCTTGCAAATTTGAAAATCCAACGGTCAGAGTATTCCTCATTGGTATGGTTCCAGCCACGCATTCTCCTAGCCGTATTCCAAAGAGTACTCATAGCGGTTCCCTTGACAAACCATTGACGAATTTCCGCCAATATCCACGCTTTTTTGCTTTAATCAGACCTTTTAGTTTGGCTTCTAGAGCTTGGTACTTTCGAAACCATTCCACTAATCCAGTTTTCCTGAATTTTTTGAAAGCGGATGATTTTTCAAGGTAGACCTTTGAACACTCCCTGTCCCACCAAAGTGATGGAGGACGACGTCGGAAAGTGGTAGCCGGTACACGTTTCTTTTGAGCTTGAAGTGCGCTATCGTAAATCAAACTTGATATAAAATTATACTCTTCAAGGGGAGAAAGTTCATGCATCGAAATGATTGCTTCAGATATTAATTCTGCAAATTTTCTCCAGTCAATATTCTTCGTGAGGTCATACGCAATATCGACTGACTCACTAGATTTTGATTCATTGGCGATCGATAAAATTATTGGTAGGTGATCACTACCGTGGGGATCTTGGATTACCTTCCATGTGCAATCCAGGGATAATGAAGAAGAGCAGAGAGATATGTCTAGCATGCTTGCCCGTGCAGGAGGGTTGGCTATCCTAGTTGCTTCCCCAGTATTTAAAACTGTCATGTTGAAGTTGTCGCACAGATCATAAATCAAAGTGGCACGATTGTCATCGTAGAGTGACCCCCATGCTGTTCCATGGGAGTTGAAGTCACCTAAGATTAACCGCGGCTCCGGCAATGCCTCGATAATATCAAAGAACTGATGGCGGCCTACCGTAGTCCTGGGAGGAATATATATCGAAGCAATGCAGAGTTCTTTGCCATTGATTTGTATCTGGCAAGCGACAACTTCAATGCCTGTAATCGATGGGATAGTGACTCTATAGAAGGAGTGACGTTTTTCGATCCCCAATAGTACGCCACCAAACGAGTCGTTACGATCTAGGCGAATAATGTAGAAATCGTGAAAATTCAGCTCGTCGGCTGAACAAAGCCATGTTTCACAGAGAGAAAATACATCACAGTTAGAACTGTGAACTAAAAATTTAAATTGGTCTAGTTTAGGGATGATGCTTCTGCAATTCCACTGTATGACAGTGGTCATATGGTGTATGCCGAATGGTGAAATACTTGTTAATGTACGGCACTTTCTGCACCCTTAGAATCGTGTACCCGGGGGCGGTCCGCACTCCCGCACCACCAGTCGACGCCACTGTGTCTACGTTCCATACTTCGGTACAACACACTTTCACACACAGTTAAGTTGTTGATGTATAAATGATATTCAATTTTGATAGCTCCTAGATCTCCTACCTTTAGATTAAACGCTTATGTCCAAAAAATGTTTGATTTGAGTGTTCTAGAAAATGTTTGAATTTGTTTCAATTTCGTTTCCATAACAGCAATTCCAAATGAAATCGTCCTAAAAATGCAGATTTTAAAAACTTGTATTTTTGATTACAATGAAAGTGTATATTCCGTTTGGGTTGGAGGAAATATGAGTTTTTCACAGCAATTGGGAATTTTTTGACTCAAGCGTAACTTTTGAAAAGGGCGTATCGATTTTAGCAAGCGAAATCTTTGATAATTTATATCTCAAAAACTATGAGTCCTACCGAAATAGTGTCTTAGAAAGAGTTATAGAGTATTGATGGTTGAATATGAAAAAAATGTACATTGAGAAAAAAAATTAGTACTCTTTTTTATATTTACAAAATAAAAATTCAATTTGCAATATCCAAAATAAATATTTCTTAATTTTTTTTTTTATTTTTTCATACAAAATAGAAGTCATGTAGAAAATTTAAAAAATGAGCCCAAGATGGTAAAACTATTTTTGACAAACTTTGTGGAACATCGAATTTTTAGGAATTTTCGAAACTTCGAGTTCTTGTATGTTAGCAGTCATTTTTAATCACAAATTATGAATCCTGATGTTATTTAAAACAAAAAAGGTGATTATCAATCTCTTTCTAAATGCAACCATTCTCGAGATATTTAAAAAAAATATTTCTAATTTATTGTTTTTTTTTATAGTAAATAATCCCTTTTAATATGTTTGTCGTGTTATACCGTCATGTTCATGAAATTTCATGAATTTTCTTATAATTCCCAGCAACTTTTCCGAATACATCATTATGGTTCATTTTTTGACTCAAGTGTAACTTTTGAAAAGGTAGTATCGATTTTAGTAAGAGAAATCTCTGATAATTTATATCTCAAAACATATGAGTCGTACCGAAATAGTGTGTTAGAAAGAGTAATAGAGTATTGTTGGCTTAATTTGAAATAAAATATACACTGAGAAGAAAAATTAGTACCCTTTTTTTTTATTTACAAAATAAAATTTTAATTTGCAATATAAAAAAATATGTATTTTTTAATATTTTTTTTAATATTTTTTTCATATAAAATAGAAGTCATGTAGAGAATTTGAAAAATGGGCCCAAGATGGTAAAACTATTTTTGACGAAATTTGTGGAACATCGAATTTTTAGGAATTTTAGAAACATCGAATTTTTGTATGTTAGCAATCATTTTCAGCCACAAATTATGAATCCTGATGTGATCCAAAACAAAAAAGGTTATTATCAATCTTCTTCTAAACGTAGCCATTCTCGAGATATTTAAAAAAAATTGTAATTTATTGTCTTTTTAATAGTAAATCGGCCCTGTAAATATGTTTGTCGTGTTATACCATCATGTTCATGAGATTTTATGAATTCGCTTATAATTCCCAACAACTTTTCCAAATACATCGTTATGGTAAAGACATATGTTTAGGAGTTACGTTACGAAACATTCGAAGACATGTGAGTTAATACAAAACGTAGTGAAACTAAAAAATCTTTTTTATCTTAATACAAACTTCAATCAATCGAAAAAATTGTTGGAAATTATAAGAGAATTCATAAAATTTCATGAACATGACGGTATAACACGACAAACATATTAAAAGAGATTATTTACTAAATATAAAAAAGATTATAAATTAGAAATATTTTTTTAAATATCTCGAGAATGGTTGCATTTAGAAGGAGATTGATAATAACCTTTTTTGTTTTAAATCACATCAGAATTCATAATTTGTGGCTAAGAATGATTGCTAACATACAAAAAGTTTCGAAAATTCCTAAAAAATCAATGTTCCACAAATTTCGTCAAAAATAGTTTTACCATCTTGGGCCCATTTTTTTAATTTTCTACATGACTTCTCTTTTTTATGAAAAAATTGAAAAAATATAAAAAAAACATATTTTTTGATATCGCAGATTAAAATTTTATTTTATGAATAAAAAAAGAGTACTAATTTTTCTTCTCAGTGTATATTTGTTTCAAATTAAGCCAACAATACTCTATAACTCTTTCTAACACATTATTTCGGTACGACTCATATTTTTTGAGATATAAATTATCAAAGATTTCTCTTACTCAAATCGATACCCCATTTTCAAAAGTTACGCTTGAGTCAAAAAATTCCCAATTGCTGTGGAAAACTCATATTTCCTCTAACCCAAACGGAATACACACTTTCATTCGAATCAAAAATACTCATCTTTTGTCATTTGTCGATTTCATTTGGAATTGTTCATAAGATGAATGCTTTTGATTTTACTTGTTCAAAAATTATCATATTCGACGAAAGGATTTCCAAGGACTGTTAAAATGTAAGAATGGCCTCTGATTCTCAAGAGGAACATCAGATTTGCCCGCACTAAGTTTTATAAATGTAAAAGCAAAGTCTTCTTAATAGGATTCTCCCACAATTTCGCGAAAATAATTTTATCTTTGCATTCTATTTTTGTTGTACTTTCGTGTTTTATTTATATCATCTACCCGGAACATATTCACTCGAATGAATGAAGAAGAAACATTCGAAAAATAATAATTCTAAATCTAAAAAATAATCTTCATTCGGAGAAATGTCACACACGAATGAATATGTTTCGGTGAATTGTATTTCGGGTGGAAGGTATTCTGGTGAATACTGTTTAACCAAACAGATACGGCTCTCAAAATAAATGTCAGAAAATTCACAAACATATTTTGAATATACTTGAACATAAATTCTATAGAAGGGCCAATTGTTGTTATGATCAACCATTTTTTTTTCACGGCAATTTTAAAATAATTACATACCCTTTTTAGTGTCATAATATTGCAGTTCTTATTTTAGCAAAAAATGTTCCTGCCATTACATCTATAAACAAAAACAAACAAATATGTGCTGGTAAACGCAAACCCGAGGAAGGAATGGTTCAATTTGAGTCAACTCTATTTCGTTGTATTCGTCTCTTCCCGTAGATCAACAGTCGTAGATCGTAGATCAACTCTATTTCGTTGTATTCGTCTCTTCCCGTAGATCAATATAGCGGAGAGAAAAATCGGAAAATTAGGAAAATTGAATTCCCATATGTTCTACAATTAGCTAAGCGTTGTTAATCCATTTGATGTTGGCGATAACGAAATTGATTTTTGTTCGAAAGCGGAAAAGGATTTTCAGACGGACTAACGCATTCCTATATCTTCTATCTATTTATATAGATGGCCAGATGTGTTGGTGTACCCTAAACCCGAGGAAGGAATGGTCCGATTTGAGCTGTCTTTATTTTGTAATATTCTCTGTATCAAACATGTGTTCCATGCAACGGAGAAACATGTTGTTTCCAAATGCTTGAAGAATCTTGAACGAGAATTGTGTCTGAAAATAATTTTATATTATAAGGACGAATTTTTGTGGAAGTATTAGACAATTTATAGTAAAAGGAAATTGTATAGGGTCAAAGGGTAATTAATCAATGAAGAGCTCAGTGATTGGACTCACTAACGTTCACTTAGTAAGAAAACGTGGATGTTTGATAGTATTCAAATCAAAAAATCTATTTTGAGCAAGACGAAGTTCGTCGGGTCAGCTAGTTTCATATAAAAAAAGATTAGCCGTTTTTTCTTTGCCGATTGATCATTCAAATGGCAAACCTATTGAGTCAAACGATTGGGACTTATTTCTACACCCAATAGATGCTACCTTTTTATTAACGCTTACCATCTTATAAAATAGGGAAAAGTACACAGGAAAGGAGCAACGGTGCGGGATTAAGACAAACAAATCAAGAATAACTCCGATGCAGTTGATTGCAGATTAATATACCGTTTTTCTAACCGATTGATCGAATATTCCACAATAAATCAATGTTTTTATTGGATTGAAAAACGATCGAAAAATTGGACCTTTTGTGTAGTGCGGATGGAATGAACACATGTTGGGGACAAAGCTGGAAGGTAAGGTAAAACGCAGTTGTACGGCACCCGTCATGTTTTTAGTGCCAACATCTCAAACGTCAAAAGTATTTGTTTTCTTCAAATTTCTTCGTTTACTAGTTTAGGGGAGCGTCAAAGAATAACTGATTTTCATTCGGAATGAACGTTTTCAAAATTAAAATTATGAATGAAAATTATCTTTTCCATATCAAATTAGTATTCTATTTAAATTAAAAACATTTTTGTTTGCAGGTGGTGAGAAAGTCTCATAGGAACATTGTTTATGAAGACAAGTTTATATTATAATGAAAAAGTTCAGTAACAATGCTGGAATTGTATAGCCATATGGTTGAATGAAAGTCAGAAATACGCAACAGATTCGTGCGCAGAATAACTTATACTCATGATAACACTGCTCTCGTGAATATTTGTTTACCGACCATAATCCATGTCAGTCGATTCTGGAGGATCATTCAGTTCCGTTTTTGTTGAATTACTTGACCAAGACTTCCTTTGTAGCTTTACAATCCAAATGAAAAATTAAAATGCAAAATATCCACTTCAATTTTATTTAAACGCAGCATCATGAGAGCACCAACACTTCTGATGAATTCAGCATCGAGTCCAACTGCAAAATATTCGAGCTTAGAAATGCGACAAAGATCACTCCAATCGACAATCAAGCAATCGAAAGATAATAATAAAATATTGAAAATATCATTTGATAGAGAAAACACCATAGGAGCGAGGCTCGTTAGCAAATTTTGACGCAGTTTCAATTTACAATTTTTCTGATTCGATATATTATTACTAGCTGACCCGTCAAACGTTGTTCGTCATATAAATTATTTCTAGTAAATAATTTTAATATTAAATAAAACATAACTAATGTATTATATGTGTGTTTGAATGTTTTATCGATCTATAAAATTGATCAAATTTAATCAATAAAAAAAGATCGAATTTGTTTTCAACTTGATTTAATGTATTTCATAACAGAACTGACATGTTTGATCTCTTTAAAGTTCAATGTAAAATGAAAAAAGTAAAATAATTTTGTCGTAAAGTAGAAAAATGGAAAAAAAAGAAAATCAATATTATTTTCGTTCAAATTCTGTCGTTGGTGGAAAATATTCGCTTTTCATTTGCAAGAAGGACGGCTGAATTTTTAGCTGCTGGGTCCCGTTCTTGAATTGGAAAACCAACGATACGCCAGGTAACTTGAATGGAGCTGGTGTATCATTCTATTTGGAACCGCATTATTCCGTCGTTGTCATTCAATAGGCCATGAACCATGCTTGTGGTAACCGTATCGAACAGTTATTTACATTTCGGAAATTTTGGTTTCAAACTCGATCGAATTTCACGATTTGTTCGAAATCGATTTCTTGCATTCTTAAATCCGCTCGTCTCAAATTCTATCGTTCTATACAAATGTGGCAACCTCACCTTGTCGCAAAAAACGTCAAAATAATTCATCGGTATTACGAGTGGTCGAGTGGTTAGCGTCAAACCTAACATACCGGGGGTTCGGGCTCGATTCCCGTTCTGGTCGGGGGAATTTTTCATCAAAGAAATTTCCTCCGTCTTGTACTGTGGTCACACGTATTCTAGAGCTTACCACTCAGAATTCAAGGTGTATTATTTAGCATCGAAATCTCAACTATGTACTAATAAAAATGACGCAAGTAAAACTACGTTCACATTTCTGTACAAATATTAAAAACAATTTTACTTTGATTCTCAGCATGAAGGTCACCGAAAAGATAAAACTCCTAAAACTGTATTCTACATGGCATTCATCTTATACCATCATGAAAATGTTTAATTAAAAGAAAATTAATTGAAAATTACTATTAGAAATTCAACAACTGATATTCATCCAGAACATTGCCGACAATAAACCCATAAAATCTAACCACGCCATTAGTCTGGGATTCATCGAAATCGGTAGCAGTCCCATTTCTAGAAAAGAAAGCTTCCGCTGGACCCAATGAATATAAACTTAAATATAACTTGTGACCACTTGTTTTGTAGTGACCAAACTTACGAAACTGCTTCTCCTAAATTTACGACCACTAATTTGACAACATTGAGAAGGACCCAATGTTTATGAAATTTGTCAGGTGGTTTTTGGTGAGATTAAAATCAATGTTCACTGAAAAACTACTTTCCAAAAAAAGATCAGAAGTATCGAAATGAAAATATTGATTTTTGAGATTTTTCGGAGTACAGAGAATCGATCCAAAAAATCAGAAATCGGAAAGGAAAAGATCTTCTAAATATCGATCCTAATTCGTATTCGTGGAGCAATTTACTCTCTATAAGATTAGCAGACCTGAAAGCAATTTTGAGTTGTTGAAATTTGAATGAAAAATATCACTCGATGTTGTCTAAATGCATAGGAGATATAGTCCTGATCCTAATTTAACTTTATTTTTCTATAACCAAAACTTTATCCGTAATATAAAATCATCATCAGACACAATTTTCGTGCAAGATTTTTCTCCAATTGTAGAAAATGTGTTATTTTTACATAGAACACAGATTTGATATGTAGAGCTGGTTTTCGTTTGAAATTTTTGTTTTAAAAGCGTTTTTCCACCCGAATATCCATTACCATTTTTGCTTCACAGAAATGGGACACGGAGCTCAATGTTATCAATGTCAATGCTGCCAGATTTGCACAACCCCATTGGACTTGAGTCGAACGGATTGTAGAATTCAAAATTGCAACATGTTCGGTAATTTTGAATCAAAAGGTTTCCAGAATACGGATGAGTAGTTGATCAGTTGGCAGATTTGGAATCTCTGAAGATATTACACTATCGATTTCCCCAACGCGTATGTGGACACCCAAACTAAAAAATGTGTGGATGAGGTAATCCTCGAGTCTTCCATTCAACCGAATACATCCAGCAATAGGTGGGACCGAATTGCTTGGCATAGAAATCTCAACAAAGCACTTCTAAAAATGATGCAAGTAATAGTACGATGATAAAGTGAACGTTGGGGACGTTAGTGCTATTGAAGAAGAACATGGGGAGAGTCGTATGAACGATGTGCGTAACGGAGAAACCCATATTATTGTTTTTTCTTCGAATCACAATTTTTCGCGCCACAGTGCAGTCGCCTGATATCATTCTAGCACCGATCACGCATTAAATCTACACTCGTGCTCTCCAGCAGGTGTTTCATCAGGATTGATGACAATAGCATGATTGTCATTTTGTAAACCGAGCAAGTGTGATTTGAAGAATTTCAATAATTCGTTGTGGTCATTCAAAAATACTTCCAGCTTGTAGCCGATACGCCTGACTTTAGATGAAGTGAGGTTACTTGCGGATATGTGGATGAAAGCTCGATGTAGCGGGCTTAGCGCCATCTGTCCTTTAACAACATCAATAAATTCGTTCTGTATGAAAAACGAACGACGGTTAAATTATTCCAATATTTTTATACAAAAATACTAAAATCACGATTAAAAATTGGGTATGGGGGTTTGAATTTGTGGTTTTACGAATTGTTTGAAGCCAAATTTAGGAACAAAAAATTCCAGATTTTTTTTATGCATAGGGCCTCCCTAATCGGAATCATACATATAGTAATCGGTATCCTAGCGGTATCGTATATAGTTTACAACCTATTCTCATGCCTACCAGGTTTTTTGTTTTAACACGTTGAGCCCTGCTTCGGACCCTCGAGACTGACCCGTGAATGATCCGTCTTTCTCGTGCCGTTCTCATCGGACCGACAATGGACTTTTCGTTTTAGGTATCTCAACATTGAAACGACAGCGACAAAGCTAGGAAATGATTTTTTGAAAAATCAACTATCGATCCGCAGAAATCGACGTGAGTCAGGCAAAAAGTTCATTCTTGGTTCTCTAGGCTCAACGTGTTAAAGATGATAGTTTGATTTAATTTTAGACCCGGAACTATTGGCGTTATACTTTAACTTCCAACCCATTCTTGTTGTTTAGGGTACAATTAAGTTTCATCATATAAGTCGTTGAAAATAGAAGTGATCAAGCTATCGGTTTCTCCTCACTGGTCTTCAAATTATACAAATAAAATATTCGTTTATCTTTAACACTTGGGTTTCCTCTAATTAATACTTTTCCTAATTGATTACATGCTTCATCCAGCGACAGAGTAATTTGCATTTCCGGATAATTTTCCGCATATGCATCAGTTCCCTAACCGTTCCATTTTATCCACGATTTAATCCCGCAGACATCTGCTTCTGCCTGCGCCTGACGGAGGTGCGAATACCGAACCATGTGGCCAAAAACAGCACCGTCCAGCTGGAATGCCATTTCGACCTGAACGGTGAGGCCCTCTACTCGGTCAAGTGGTACAAAGACGGCAACGAGTTCTACCGATATGTTCCTAGAGATAATCCGCCGGCTCAGTTTTTCGTCCTGACGGGAGTATCAGTCGATGTGAGTATTCGCACTTTGCTCCTATGTTTGGGATTATGTTTTTTTTTCTCTCTTCTTCACTCGACTTGTTTTCGTTTGCTTTGGCTTTCCCTTTGAACTCACCAAACCCGAATGGGGTCCATTTTATTTCAGCTGCTAAATTCAACCGAGAATCAGATAGTGCTAAATAATGTGACTCTGGCCTCGTCTGGGCGATATCGCTGCGAGGTATCAGCAGAAGCGCCCTCGTTCCAGACGGTCTCCAGCCACGGGGACATGGTAGTGGTCGGTAAGTGTGTGCCTGGGGGAGGGGTTGATATGTGTTATTTGTGCTTCGCTTTCGCTGGAGGGTCGTACGAATGTGGTGTAAATTTTCATCATGGAAATAGCCAGTGATAATGCAGATTATAACGTTAATGTAGAAATTTTTTTATCAGAAAGCATCACCACACAAATACAACCCTTCGAGCGAAGCTCATAATCCGTGTCAACGATGCAACAGTGCATAACACTCATTCCGTCTCGTTCTTTCGCTCTTTGTCCATTTTCCATCCGTTCAGCCCTGCCGGACACAGACCCAAAAATCACCGGCGGCAAACCTCGCTATCAAATTGGTGACATGGTCCGGGTCAACTGCACCTCCGGACGCTCGAAACCGGCTGCCAAGCTGACGTGGTTCATCAACGGCGAGGTGGCCGATCAGACCGCGCTGCGTCGCTACGACACTGTGATAACCGGGAGAGAAGGCCTAGAGACTACCATTTTAGGATTAGAGTTCCGAGTCAGGCTGCGGCATTTCAAGCGTGGTGATATGAAGCTGAAGGTAAGCTTCGCCCCATGTGTCGCCATGGGAGATGAGCTGCGAATGGTGTAATAACGATATTCATGCGTTCGTTCGTTACATACCTATATATTTTTTTCTTTGTTTCACTTTTCGCAGTGCGTTGCAACGATAGCACACGTGTACTGGAAGAGCAACGAGGAGAGTGTGGAGGGGGACAAACAACCAAAACCACCGGCGCTCGAGTCCAAAGAGACGCTTCATCCCAACGGATCCCGAGCGGATCGACAAGGTGAGCGAGGTTTTCCGTATTGTTAATGGAATATATCAACGGCTTTTCACGGGCGTATATTGCAAGCGGTTTAGTTTTACACATTCACAGTTACTTTTCACATGAAGCTGATTTCACAAAGGGTTTCCCAATCATAGCGAAAAGTTTGAAATAAAACGCAGAAGTTTCGGTAAGAGCTACAAAACAGCCTCCTTTGATGGGAATTTCTATGGTATTTGTGATTTTATGTTTTCATCCAGAAATGCGCCTCATCCAAAAACCTGCTTTTGCGATGTAAATTCATAGTGTCAAAAGACTAATCTGCCAACTCTAAACGCAATCGATGGTTTCGCGATTTTGAATCGACATCGACAATCGACAAATGACAAAATATGAGTATTTTTGATTCGAATGAAGGTTTGTATTCCGTTTGGGTTGAAGAAAATATGAGTTTTCCACAGCATTTGGGAGTTTTTTGACCCAAGTGTAACTCTTGAAAAGGGCGTATCGAATTCAGTAAGAGAAATCTTTGATAATTTATATCTGAAGAACTATGGGTCCTACCGAAACAGTGTCTTAGAAAGAGTTACAGAGTATTGATGTCCAAACGAGAAAAAAAAAATACACTGAGAAAAAAATGGTACTCTTTTTTATTTACAAAAAAAACACTTTAATTTGCAATATGACGAACTTCATGACAACTCGACTAGCCGTTGGCAGCACCATCTCAGATATTAGTGAAACGTTATGGGTGTAAACATAATGGTCTTTCAAACAACTTTACACACTTGAAATATTCCAAAAACGATAAGGCTACATTTTTGAAAGGGCCCAAACAAATTTTCTAATATTGGAGTACCGATAAGTTTATTAGTACCTCCCATTTCAGCGTTTCCAAGTATGTTTTGACCGGTTTCGCGACACGCGGCCAAGCATTGTCGTGCTACAAAATAACTTTATCGTGTTTTTGCTTGTATTGTGGCCGTTTTTCGTTCAGTGCACGGCTCAAACGCATCAATTGTCACCGGTAGAGGTCCCCCCTAATGGTTTCATTCGGTTTTAGCAGCTCATAGTATACCACACCGAGCTGGCTCCACCAAATAGACAGCTTAACCTTCTGGCCGTGGATATTCCGCGCGGCCGTCGATGTTGATACATGGCCGGGGTATCCATAAGTTGCCCGACGTTTAGGATTGTTGTTATTGACCCATTTTTCGTCGCCAGTAACGATTCGATGCAAAAAAAAACCCTTTCTTTTATGCCGTTGGAGCAGTTGTTCGCACGTGAAAAAAAGGGCATTCGACATCCCGTGGCTTCAATTCATACGGCACCCAATGTCCTATCTTTCGGATCATTCCCATTGCTTTTAAACGATCTGATATGATATGCTGAGCTAAAGGGTGTGTCACATCAAATTGCGTCACGGAAAAAACGCTGTAGAAATTTAATTTTTAGGAATTATATCTTCATCTTTCGCTTATAATCAGATAAGAGTGTATAGATCACGTTGGCCATGCTTCACTGTCAATTTTTCGTAAATTTGGAAAAATGTCGTCGAACGAAAAAGTGCGTCGTGAATTAATCCTGTGCACTCATTTCGAGAATCCGGAGTTGTCACATCGGGACATCGGTAAGATGCTGGGAATCGTCCAATCCACGGTCAGCAGAGTACTAAAACGATACTTCGAGAACCTAACCATCGACCGGAAGGCAAAAATGGATGCTCCGTCAGTGAAAAAGATCACAAGCGCGTAGTTAAGCAGTTTAGACGTGATCCGAGAAGTTCGGTCCGGGATGTCGCCAATAAGCTGAATTTGTCAAGTTCATTCGTCCGGCGGACCATGCAGCGGGAGGGCCTGCGTACATACAAGGTTCAGAAGGCTCCTAACCGCGACGAAAGGCAAAACATGGTGGGGAAGACGCGAGCCTGGAAGCTTTACACCGAAATGCTGACGAAGCCGCATTGCCTGGTAATGGACGACGAAACCTACGTCAAAACGGACTTTCGTCAGCTGCCGGGCCTGTTGTTCTTCTCCGCAGAGGACAAATTCAGCGTTCCGGAGGAGATTCGCAAGCAGAACCTATCGAAGTTTGCCAAAAAGTACATGGTGTGGCAAGCGATCTGCTCTTGCGGAAAGCGGAGCGCCCCCTCCGTGATGACACGGGAAACGGGCAGGTTTACCTTAAGGAGTGCCTACAGTAGCGCTTACTACCACTATTGAAGCAGAACGAGGGCCCGACCATCTTCTGGCCGGATCTCGCTTCGTGCCACTATTCGAAGGACGTGTTGGAGTGGTACGAAGCCAACGGGGTCACCTTCGTGCCAAAGGAAATGAACCCGCCCAATGCGCCGGAGCTTCGCCCAATAGAGAAATATTGGGCGATTATGAAGCAGGTCTTCCGGAAGCACCCAAAAGTTGTCAAATCGGAGGCGGACTTCAAGAGAAAATGGATTTCTGTTAAAAAAAAAACTACAGGGAAACTTCGATATAACGTACCCTCGTTATAACGTACCCTCGATATAACGTCACTCGATATAACGTACATTTTACCTCGATATAACGTACACATTTCCAAAGTATAAAGGAAATTTTTTTTCAATATTTTTTTTCTGATAGAACAATTAATTATCTATATTGTGATGCTAAAACAAGTTTTGTACCTTCAACCAATCCCGAAATACAGCTGGTTTTGTGATTCTGGATTCTAAATGAATCAAGCTTTAATCAACAGTACGAAGGGAAACATCATGAGAAATTCGTCTTCTGGTTGAAGTTATTCATCAACTGTACTAAAACAGCAACACAATAATGTATTAAAGACTACGTTTGTGAGTACTTCATTGTGCTTCGATATAACGTACAATTCGATACAACGTACAATTTTGAAAGTGAAATGTACGTTATATCGAAGATTACCTGTACAACCTGACGTTGTACAGAACCTTATGGACGGGGTAAAGAGGAAGGTGCGAGCATACGGGCTTGGGCTCGAAGTATGAATAAAAAGAAAATGCCAAAAGTTGTTTAATAGTTTTTATTTTACTGTCTATAATTTTCAAAAGGATCGGTCTACTGGGCGAATTTCTACAGCGTTTTTTCCGTGATGCAATTTGATGTGACACACCCTTTATTTTAATAAGATCTAAAACTTTATCGAATGCACTATATTTTGAGTTGGCGTGAAATTCGTCAAAAAACAATTTCACTGACAAACATATGGTAAATAAAATTTTACGATTTTCCCTTTTTTTATTCAAAAAATTCTAATTCTTCATTGTAAACAGCTCAAATCTTGAGTGATATGCAGACAAACATTTGTGGCAATTGATTTTCGAACAGATATTCTGTCACCAACACAATTTCATGCTTTTTTTTTCCGAAAATGGAAAGTAATCTTTTAATCTTTCTCTGAATAGATAATCGATGATGTTTACAAATTAACAAGAACATTACAAGTGTCTAATGTTCGTATATTTACCCCGATGAGATTTACAAATTGCTTTCATTCAGTGAACCTTTCTTCCGACTGACTGAAATCCTGCATCGCTTCGCAGTAAGACGAGTAACGAATCAACAAATCAATGAACTACATTATTGATCACAACAACTTGTATTCAACCCCATGTTCGAACACTAAAAGTAAAATCAAATACCATACATTTGTGTTAATCGTCCGTGCACCAAACACTAAACGAACGTTAGCCTTATACCGACTGTCAGTCGCAAACTACCGCAAAAATTACAACCATTGACCTTTCCGAGCCACCCCCACACCAAAGCAAGCGCACACATAAAATAATAATGTCTCCCATCTCTCTCTCTTTCTCTTTCTCCCCTTCTCGATTTCGCTGCTGTTTCTGGTGTTTCGCCACGGCCCCGACGATGTTCCCGGATCGCAGAAAGCAACTCGAGCTCCAGTAACCACCGGCGGAGATTTATGGCAAGTACTTCTGCTGCTACAAATGTGCTGCTACTGCTCCTGGTGCTGCTCAACTCGACTTCGTCCTCGTCGACACTGTCTGCGGTCCTGCCGGGGCCGGGGAGCTGGGGACGATCCTCGATCAGAAGATAACTCTATCCCACGGAGCGGAAACCATCGGAAGCCCGCTGCCTGCCAGCAGGGGGAATCACGTATCTTAGTGGCTTTTATATTGCGTTTTAGATTTTAATAAAGAAGTAACCTCCCCCAAACACTTTTTAGATTAAATTGAATGCCAAAGATATAAAAGAAGCTGTAAATTTTGTGAGCTTACAACGAATGGATGTGGGAGTGGGTGAGACTGCCAATGCGTGAGTGAGTGAAACAGAAAAAGAAAATTGTCAGTAAGACATCGAGTGCCAGAAGCTGAAAAAGTGTATATCACATAGTGAGATACAGATCCTGTAAATAAATGTAAAATTTGTTTCTAAGTTTTAATCGGTAGGATCCAATGAAGCATAGATGCAAGCTACGAGAAAAAGTCTAACTTAAGTTGCTAATTTAGAGGAAATTTTAGACAACACAAGGTTGATAACATCGATCATTAAAGCGGTCTACTCGCAATTAATACATGTCAATTTTAAGAGAAAAAAAATCAAGTTAAAGAGAAAAGGGAAGAGGAAAAGTGTTTCCATGATAAAACAAAAAATCAGTATTACTTATCGTTAAACTATACTAACACACAAACGAAAGAAAACACAGAAAACTGAAACAAACTAATTCGTCATATCAGGTGTAATACGCATAAACACTCACAACAAAAAAAACTTTTTAAATAACTTATTTATGTGAAGAAAATTTCGCTCTTGAACTTTAACATATTTATGGGAAGAAAAAAAACAAAGTAAAGTTGTCTACTCGAATTCAATGTATTTTTTAAGAAACAAAATATCAAATCTCCTTTGTTCCAATCGCAATAAGTTCAAACCCACAGCCCCCAACTCACTCTAAACACATCAGTATTAAAAAGCAAATCGAAACTCTATCATCTCTAGAACAATTAAAGAAAAATCAAATATCCAAACGCAGCAACGCAGCAGCGCGACGCAAATCAGGCTAACGACCAGCGACATAAACATGAATTGCCCATATCAGAAACATCACCCCGCAGGAAAATGTATCCTCAGAAAAAAAACACATCATTCGCTCCGCAAACACACACACACACACATTCGTGTTCCTCAGAGGGCAAATTTTAACGAACAAACAAAAACATACATAAATGATAATGGTGCATGCTGATGGCCCCCTTTACGAAATCAAAGAACAGAGTCAAAGAATCTCCCGCAAATGAATGTGATTTTTAGTAACTGAAAAGAACATAAATAGTAATAGAAGACGGAAAAAAATATTGTTTCAAGCAAGCAAACCAATTAAGACAACGCCAGAGCGCCAGAGTCTGTTTCCAGCTTCGTCGGAGCACAATTAGTGATGATTTTATTTCAGTTGAAACAAAGTGTGAGTTCGTTTGTTAGGAGAGGGGGAGAAACAAATTCGAATGTTGATTGTTATCGAAATGGAAAATTGGATTTTTTTTGGATTAATAATGAAAGAGATTAGAAGAAGAAAAAAAATCGAACGCACGAACGGTTATTATTGTAAATAATTTTCATATGACCCAGATACGATTTAGTCTATTTTAATAAATGTATAAATTCATGAGTCTTTTATGAGAAAATTTATGATTTTGTTTGTTTCAAAGCTCGATATTTCTTAGTTGAAGATATATCCGAAATGGAATGGGAGCGAAAAGTGGTGCACCTATATCAGTTCATCGAAAGGTAAGTTTTGAAATTCGAAAAAGTTTAAGGGTTATGCCTTAGACATAATCGCATAGTTGACGTAGTTGAAAAAGATACGCCGCAATTGCATTCGACCAGGAAAGTTTTTACGTATCTCCGCGATCGCACTGCAAATTTTTGGCTAACTCATCCAGATTCCGCAGTTTCAAAATCACTTCTGGATTACCGCAAGGAAGCGTTCTTGAACCACTATTGTTCAACATTTTTATCAATGATCAATGATTACGGCCTTACTGACAGGGTGATCTCATCACTTTCGAATTACCTTACTCGTCAAGAGGACCTCGAATGGTGTGGCGATAAAGGAAGGGGGGTCAACAACAAGAAATGCAGGATCATTACCTTTGGTCGTTCTAATAGTCTCGTACTTGATCAACACAGGATGGAATAGAGATGGGCGAGCGCTCACGAGCCGGTCATTTGAGCCGAAACACGAAATGCTTTGACGATATATATTGTTTGAAAACGCTGTACTGCTCTCTGGAGCGTATTGTCTTGGAATACGGGGTACAAGTCTGGACCCCGTTACATGTAGTCCACATAGATCGGATAGAGCGAGTCCAACAGCACTTTAGGGGCTGTCCACATACCACGTGGACAACTTTAGGAGGGTAGGGGGTAAGAAAATTTCCACGATTGTCCACGGAGAGGGGAGAAGGGGGTATAATCAATAAACGGATTGAGCCACCTGAGAGGGTTGCCCAGTCAAACGTTCATATATTTTTTCTCATATCATTGACCCTCTTCAGTGAAATAGGTATTATTATCTAACGTGAATGATCAAACTATTTCCTATGACCGAACTTTTATAGTTATGGGGTATGCATAGATCCTCATTAGGGTGGCAGCAAAAATGGTCATGTCAAATTTCAAAAACCGACCATGTACATTTTGTTTATTGGCCCAAAAAAAAGACGGGTGGGTAATGTCAGGGACATAACCGGAGTGACGTAGGACTATACAAAGGGGACAGCTTTTGTTAAATATATATTTTAAATATATTGTTTTATTGTTTTATTTTCTTCTCCTACGTGAATACCTACCTATCTACCTGAAAAATGGATTAGTTCACTGTTTACTCTTTATGAATATGTTGATGGTTCTGAAAAGAACCTTTGGTGTTGTGTTTTTGTTATCACTCGATATTCCCATCTTGTTCGGTTAAACCTTCCTGTTTAGCTATTGCGTTTGCCACTCGCCACAGCTTTCACAGTTGGAAAATTTCTTCCCATCCAGCTTGTGACATGTTGTTCAGTAAATTACAATTTAATGCGACGTGCCGGAGAAACACTTTGCCACTCACTGAAACTAATTGTTGCCTTGATGAGCGCCGAACCGAAGCTGCTCTGTTCTTGATGCGGGTTTACTGATTGTCGTGAGCAGCTTTGCAAGCCAACTCGAGCACTCCGACGGCCGAAACTCTATAATCGCTGTTAGGTATACTGGTGCTCCGGCACCAATCCGTTCGGCCTAGTTACCCTTGCAATCAGTGAATGCGACCAACAGGAAACTGGAGACCTGCACGGTTCGAGTGAGTCTTTGCCTTTCCCTTAACTTGTCCTCCTTTGTTACGTCCACGATGCCGATGCCGTACAACCACACGGGTTTACGGTTTGAAAGAAAATAAGATATTTTTTTGGGGTCCGCGTGTTTTATACTCTAGCGGTACACACTCACAGGATAGAGACAAATCGGCGGACTCAGCCAGAGGGGCGAGTCCAACGAGACGAACGAATGAGCGAACGAAGGGAGCGATGGCAAAAAAATACATTCATTACGATTTGTTCGCTCGTTGGATTCACATGCAGGCTAAAAAGGGTCCTTTTCAGGATCACAAAATTATCTTCAATCTAAAGAGTTTATTGTTTTGTTATCACTCGATATCCCCATCTTGTTCGGCTAAACCTTTCTGTTTAGCGATTGCATCTGCCACTCGCCACAGCTTTCACAGTTGGAAAAATTCTTCCCATCCAGCTTGTGACATATTTTACAATAAATTACATTCAATGGCACGTCGCATTACCACCACTCAGTATCGGATTGGAGGTAATTTTAACCTGTAATTGAACATTTGCGATGACAGTGGTACAGTGTCGACTTTCAATGTGGGGTCATAATTTGGACCCCGAACTCTATGTTTACAAAAATGTCCAACTAAATATGTCGCATTACAGGTCCGTCCAATTAGCTAAATGTCGAGATAAGTGTGAATTACTGTACTTTCAATCTAGAAGCAATTTAAGAATTGGTGAAAATCAATAAGCTCAGAACAACTGCCAAATTCACATACTCATCATATCCTGGCAAACAAATTATGAAAAAATCAATTTGTGTTTTATTATTATTTTGGATAATGTTTCAGAAAGCATTGAACTGTATTTCCTAAACTCTTTTTGGAAGGTTTAATGGCCCTGAAAAGCGCCTTGTTTCATGGAATGGTTCCAATTTAGAAAACTTAGTACTCGTGGTTTTGAAAAAAACCATTTCGAACGCCCTCGATGCCGCCTTGTTCTGGATTTGCCATTGAAGCAGTTTGTATAAAGAACAAACTTTTTTCTTCTGCTACCTGCTGCCGTTTTGCGATTGCGTTTGCGTCTGCCTGTTGTTGTCTTGATGTCCACCGAACCAAAGCGCGAGCAGTTTTGCCAGCCAACTCGATCACTTCGGCAGCCGAAGCTCTATAACGGCGGCTAGGTGGACTGGTGCACTGGTACTAACGCGCTCGGCCTAGCTACCCTTGCGGGGAACTCCAGATCAACACGGTTCGAGCGGGATTTTGCCTTTCCCTTCACTTTTCCTCCTTTACCATGTCCAGACATGGCTGCTTGGGTTGGCTTGTTGATGTGTTGTGATGCGAACCGATGTGGTGTACGGTTTGAATGAGAATGATCGTTACGGCAGCGGAGCGGGGATTTTTAAGCTGACTGGCTGGCTCGAGAATTACGCATGTGTGAGACTGTGACCAATGTTTCGTTCATTTTTTTCTTTTTCCTTTCCAATCGTGCTTCATTCTATTTCGCTGCTGCTCTGGTTGCCCGTTTTGGTCGGTACGATTTGAGGAGCACAAAATGGACCAATCAAAAATGGGCACATAGTGCATTTTGACAATGCTTGATATTTCACAACAATTCAATTATTTATCTCAAGAAAAATGAAATGTTATTCGTTATGATAGATGCGTAGATATATTTCCTATCAATTGATGCAAAAACCTTTGCGATCTATTGAGAAATGCTCGAGTTATAAGCGTTCCAAATCTTGCATTTTTTCCTACTTGTTCAGTGCCTAGATTTCCATTTCACCCCCTATATCTTCCGGTTAGACGTAGTCCTACGTCAAAAATGACGTTTGCAAAGTTTCAGCTCAATCGGACATGATTTAGGGGTGCCTCAAAGCGCCCAAAGTTTCAATTGTTCGATCCTCGAAAATCTTTCAGGGCGGGAGTAAAGGAAATTTAAAAAATTGATTGTTTTTACGATGTTAAATTACTTAAAAATGCATTAAACATAGAGATCTGGTGTTGTCTCAAAAAAAAATTTGGCCGAAAATAGATTTTTTGGGACTTAGCCTGAGTGGCCAAAAAATCAAAACTTTAAGTGCCAAAGCACTGCGTGCCTCAAAAGGCACCCCTAAATCATGTCCGATTGAGCTGAAATTTTGCACAGGTCATTTTTTTGGGCCTATAAACAAATTGTACATGGTCGGTTCTCTAAATTCGATTTTTTTTCGTACCTTTATTGTCTCTCAGGCTCTCAGTTCCAAAAGGTCGATTTTCAGCCAAAATTATGTAAACACAGAAAACTGAAACAAACTAATAACGCCTCTCGACGTTTCATGCATTTTTAAGTCATTTGGCATCAAAAAGCGCTTTGAGGCACCCCTAAATCATGTCCGATTGAGCTGAAACTTTGCACAGGTTATTATTTTGGGCCAATAAACAAATTATTGGTTTTTGGAATTCGATGATGATTTTTTTTCCATACATCCATTGCCACCCTAATCTTCATATAGGGGAGAGGGAGACAAGTTGGCGGCGTTAAGCTTTGGCGAGCCCTGGATCTTGGAATTTTTTTTTTAATGTTGATGCTGATTCATATAGCCTGAAGTGTTTTCTATCATATTATCTATTGGATGGGCAAAAAAACTAAAAAACTTGCCTCCACGTGGAGGCAAGATGGCGAATATGGTTTGGTCACCTAAAAATCAACAAAATGTAATAACAATTATTTGTTTATCCTTGGTTGGAACAGTGGAAATGCCACATTCATCAACACTGTAAATCTAGTGACCATTCTATCCTGGATTCCTCGAGTCGAGAAAGACGCACCACGCTAGATATGAGGTACAGACTAGGGAGGCGTTGCTGATTAATGGTCAGCTGCATCCCAATAGGAAGTATCCCGTGTCGGGCACACGTACAGAGCATTGGAGACAGCAACATCCCAACTTGTAATACTAACCTCGAGCCAACCGCGAGTAATCGATTACATATTACTAACATAGATAATAAGAAAAATTGTCAAAGTATTGAACTCCCGGCCCCGTGAGGCTAACGCCATATGAGCCTTGATAAAAATATATATTTTGGAAAAAAAAACACTGTAAATGTCACACGCAGGAAAACGATACTGAGCTCGTATATCACCCAAAGTTCGAAAACATAAGTCACAATTTTCCTTATTGAACGCCATTAATCGAGCCGCTGAGGTATTTTCTGGCTTTCTCGAAGATAGCTTATGAGCCTTCATAAACATTTCAACCCATGTCCGTCCAGCGTATGTTCCTTTGAAAGGGTGCTCTATGCCATTTTTAACCGCAAACGAATAGGCAATTCTTCGAAGCTGGACCTGAATGTGGCTTAAAAGCGGCCTTTATTGGACGACGTATCCTGAAATTGATACAGATTTAATATTTCTTGCATAAAGAACATGGAAACACAAATGCTGAATTGAAAATCTAACCTCCATGTCTGGATATTTTCGTTGATAGCGTCTCAAAGTTGGTTCTGGCACACCGAACTGTTTTGAAGCACCCAGAACAGACAAACCTTCTTCTATAGTTTTCATAACATTCTCCAAACTGGTGTCCGACCAATATTGGTCTCTTTTTCGCATATAAGTTCTAACCATCTGCATTAAAAAACCAAAAATTAACATAATGTTGCAGTTCATCAACTTGCCCCCAAGCGACTTTTTCAATTAAAAAAAATTTAGCTGAAAAAAAATTCATGATTGAAACTCGCCGGAAACAAACAGATTATGTACAATAGAGTACCTTTATCATGTATAAATTTTTTTTTGAAATTTTAACTTTTTTATAAAGTTAATAATGAAATTTGAAAAAACGGGAAAAAATAACAAAATCACGATTTTTCTCATTTTTATTTTTCACTTTTTTGTGATAACGTTTTCGGCAGAGTTACCGAGTACAAAGTTTTACCTTGTTATGATGCATCTTCAGTAAAAAGTAGGTGGCGCTACCTTCATTCCAACGGGTCAAATTACCGATTCGTCATCTTGCCTCCCTCTCCTCTACCAAAACTATAAAAATTAAACGATTCCATAATGGTTGAGATTCGATGACATGCGTAAATGATTTTTAATCAAATATAATTTTCTATACATTTTGTAATATCTCGAGAACAGTTAGTCTTAGGATAATAATGTCTTTATAATTTTTCATACATAACTAGCTGACCCGGAAAACGTTGCTCTGCCATATAATGTATTCCTAGAGAATATTTTGGTTGGTAAAAATACTGAATATACTTTAAGAGAGATTGTATGTTACCGTTCAGAACTGTCAAATTGATCTTAACAAAGCGAAACATACATATGCGTACCTCTTATTTTCGAATTTTCCCCTTTTTATTTTAAATATCCTTCTTATATATAAAGATATGCATAGTGATTTTTTTCGAATTTTTTCCAATCATTTCAAATATTTTCCAAAGTACTCTATCATTCTAATTTAGGTGAAGACAAACTCACAAAATATACGGACGACGTAGATCTGATCAGCCGTTCTCCCGTGATGATGAGGGAAAAACTCTCTTTTATATATAAAGATTGCGTGTAAAATCATTCTTCCATAGTATTTTCATTTTATCAATTTCTAGGAATGAATATTTACTTTTGCGTCAGATTATCCATGCATCACTAGTCGTCATCTTAAAACAATTGAGCCAGTGTTCTGATAAAAATATACATGCAGTTAGGTAGCTGATTCGGAATATTTTAGGAGGTGATAGAGGATCATATTTGATGAAAAAATTCAACGCATATGGTCAACTCTCAACAAGGAGATTGTTGAACTTTTCTTGGGCCTAATTTTATGTCTTGAGCTGACTCTCACTTAGAAAGCACGCTACTTAGAATAATTATACTGTTCATTCGAAAGATGAGGAAATTTTGCGTAGAATGCTACTTAGACACTCAATGCAGAATGGTCAATAAGCAGTTGAAAAGATATAAATATTGAAAATATTTTAATACGCTATTGTTTGTATAGGAGACGTAAACGGAGACGGAGACGTAAACGACAAAATGAACAAAATCGACTTTTTCGCTGTTTCGCATTCTACACAATACTCAACATGCAAACAAACATTTTTTGTTCGAAAACATTTGAGCAATTAAAAAAAAAGGTTTCCGAAAAATCACTGTTTGTCCGCATAACAGACGTAGTTTCATACAGCTTCCATACTTCGTTCGAAAATAAACAATTATCAGTATTATGTGCTATAAGCTAAATCTACATTTGAATCACATTCTTTGAGAGTCCAAACATGTCTGTCACGATAGTGTCTTATTACTTAGTGTTTCCTAATAGATGAATGTAAGAAACCATTGAAACACTGCTCACATAATTACTATTTTCTGTACACGATGAACAAAGAGAAGCAATTGTGTTTTTTAATGCTATAATTACCGAAATTTCTGCATTTGAATCTTCAAGTAGATAATGAAACAATCAGATCAGTAGTAAAATTAAAATAATATCGATTCTTAGCATTATAACTCCTCAGATAATCAACATTGAAATATTCCACATACTCAGCATTTACTCAAACCGTTGGTGTAGGTCACTCCACCATCTTTATGCGATTGATCGTGATATCGGTAAATCATATTGCTAAAATTATCAACATTGCAGATTACCTTTACAAATTCAATTTATTGAAAAAACACGACCTGCTGTTCCTATCATATCCCAGAGTATTCTTCAGGAAAAAAATTACTATCATAGACTCGCAAAAAATCCAGAGCACCTTTTCCAGACATTTCACTAAATTTCTTCCAAACCCTTTTCGATTTTATCCGATAACAACTGAAACTACCGACGGAGACGTTTTGACTATTATCGGAATTGTAAATACTAACGCTTCAAAGAGAGTCCGTCTAGCTATGCGGACAAATGTTCATTGAAACGATTGATTGTCCGCATAAATAGACGCAAGCGTTTGCCAAATGGAAAAAAAAATGTTATAATCAGCAAAATCACTTAGGCCCTCTTTTTTCCAATAATATACTTCAACTGGACAGATCATTTCATCGGAAATTTGCATGGTAGGCCAAAAAACAACAAAAATGCGTTTTCCCAACACTAATGGTGTTGTCGATTCCGTCTCCTATGCAATCATGGGCAGATTAGTACTCTCTGGAAATTCCCCGAACTGTTGCGGAAAAGATTTCGTATTACGCTGGCGACTAAAAGTGAATCGAGTGTGTAAATGAACCTACATATCCTGTGACCGATCGTCTTCCGAAGTGGGAAAAAAACTACACTCGACAAAAAAAATTGAGGAACAAAATGCGACATCGAAAGTTTTGAGTGATTATTGAAACGTTGTAGTTCTGTTATAAAATAATGCATTCGCCAAAGCAACAAATGGACCTTGTATAAAATATTTTCAAGTTTGTGATGGGCAGATTTGACAATCGATTTGCTGTGCGTTCATTATTTCATGCAATATTCTCAATTCAAAATTGAAGGAGAATTTTTCATTCGATAGAGAATACATCTGTGGTAAATATTTTTACTGAAACATTCTATGAATCAAATGGAAGCGAAATAACCAGGTTGATTGAATTGTTGTTGGGAATATATTTCCAAAATCTATAGAAACTTTGAAAGCAAACCAATAACGCTTTATTTTTTCTTGAAATTCTTTTTAATTGATAAAAAAAAATCTATGTATGAAATTGTTCTATACGTTACAAAAACTCGAAAAGTTCGGCACTGATGGAATATGACACAATATACAATCCACTTCAAAGATTGTTGGTGCTATTGTCAACGTCTCAGGAAGCTTTGAGATTTCCAGATGGAACACAAGCACACTTCTGAAACAAAGCTGTGAACGTAAATTAACTTTCTAGTATTGAATATTGTGAGTATATTGAATATGTGTGATAGCGACCCATTTCATTGTAAGTGTTTAAAAATCGTGAACTCAAATTGTATCTGATAATGATTTTAAATCCGTTCATTTTTATTCGAATGGCGTTGCTCAAGACGTGTCTTCAGAATTGTGTTTGATCATATTTGATCAAAATACGATATTCCTCTGAACCTCTCAAAATGAATCTTGTTCATTTTCAGTGGCGCCATCTGTTGAAAAAACTCGAGACTTTTCAGCCCATGTATTACATTTTCGTATTCATAAATAAAGAGCCTAATATCCGGCCATCCGACCTCGAAACCTGCCGGATCTGGTATCCGGTCAAACTACTATTCGCTTCATCATTATTCTGTAGTGTTTTGTGTTCTGACGTGGGACTACGTCTAACCGAAATATATGGGGGGTAAAATGAAAACCTAAACACAGAACATGCAAAAATAATGAAAAATTTCGAATGCTTATAATTCGAACATTTCTTAAAAGATCGTAAAGATGCTTGCATCAATTGATAGGAAATATTTCTATGCATCTATCACAATTTATAAAAAAATATAGGAGGTTGTGTCCAAGATACGACCGCATTGTTGACGTAGAACTTCGCTGTTATTTTATAAAAGTCGCTTGTTTATACCTTCGGATATTATTCTATAATGCTGTGAAATTTTAGCAACAACTGCTTAGTAGAATACTCTCTGAAATGATTTTTTCATTGTAGAATCAGTTGACGATAATTGATTGATGATTCATTCTTGCCTTCGCTGAATAATACACTAGCTGATCGCATGTCGCAATTTAATTCATGGCAATGCATTGAAGATTTTCCTCGGACGCTATTCCGGTGGCTTTTATCACAATTGACATAGACATGGCTACAGTCGATTAAATACATGTTGCACCAGCACCATTATTCCACATCTCATAACTACATCAATATATCTTTGGCACCGCGAGGAAACAACAACAATGACAACACTTGCAAGTATCAAATATCATGCTACATGTTATTTAGTATTGCCTCAGTGGAATTGTACCTTTAGGCATCGTTCGAACAACGTAAACCAAGCGTTCGCCATAGCATGCATACATAGCCACACATTGGTGGCTTGAAACTACTAGGAATATAAACACTTCTCATCATTTTGCGCTATTCTCATAAGAATCGCTTCTGTATATATTACTGGCCTCGAAAAAAATTACTTTCTCATGCTCGAGGTAAGCGCAGCTGTCACGCAGCTGTGGAGGAAGTTTTGCTACTGGTAAGCGAAACCTAATCACATGCAAAATTCCAGAACGACATTTACTTTCTTGGTGACTAAACAAGCGAAATAAACTCTTTTTGTTAATATAAACAACCTCGAAAACAGTTGCATTGCTTCATTATGATTAAGATTAGCGCAAATACAATCCTAGTTGAAAGCAGTTTTGCGACTGGCACGCGAACCCAAACATTATAACATTCCAGTACGACATTCAAGATGCTTGGTATTCCCCAATGGATTTTTTGACGCACAACCTTAATGCCTGCTTTGCCATAACGTCAGTTCAATGCATTGACGCAATGTCAAAGGCACCAAAGAAGCCCTTATGATGACGAAAAACAAACAATGTTAATTACTTGTAAAAAGACTGAATTATGCCACACATCTTGTACTCTGCTGTAACACCCATCGATGCGAATTCGCTCATGAATTTGTCAAGAGCGACCGCCTTCACCACCAACGGGAGGAACTTGAATCTGATTGCTGCCTGGGTAATGGCGTTTACAATTGCGACCGATGCGCCGAAGTCGCCTTCTTCGCTGTTGTTTGATGCGGTGTCACACTCGCGAAGACTCGGTTCAGTGCGAGCGCTTTCCATTGCACCAACATCGCGTGCATCATTGGATGACGCTTCGTTTTTTTGCAGGGCTCGAGCCAGCCTTCCTCTTCTTCTTGCTCATCACACACTACGCGGAGCGTCCAATTTATAGGTCGGAAAGAAAAACACACGATACGAATAACGCGAAAAACGAACTGGAAAAACCACACGACGATATTCAAGTTGAATTACCACTGGTGGGGTCCAATCTTGGATCGAAGCGCAGTGAAAGCAAAGTGAACTGGATTGCTCCACAATCCGATGCCGAATGAAAGTTTGCCTCAGCGAGATCCACTGTTTATACTCTAGGCAAGTATTCCCCTTCATTCTTCTTCTTTTCTTTGTTCACGGAGACTTCCTACCTACGATTTCCCTTTCGTTGCTCGTCGATAAGTTGCTCGTTATTGACAGCTCTGTTCGGGAAAACACACAAATGGACAGAACAAATGTATGGGAAAATGGAAACGCTTGATGTTTTCATGTATTTTAACCATTTACAAACCAGGAGGTTCTAATGTATAGCATATTAAACAAATCTTAGGGAAATTCCGATTCGTTTAGTATGTAAATAGCCTAAATCCGTTCGCGGCAAAAATAGTTATCAACGTTAACTTTATTTCATAAAAACGTGACCTGTTTTCTGATTTGGCACCCTTAATGAAAGACGTAGTTCTACGTCAAAAGTTAGTTTTCATGTGATAAACAAATCAATAATTGTAAAATGTCAAGCGTTATCCAAACGCTCTAACAGTCACATTATTTTGGCCCGATTTACGGTTTCCCCAAAACCGACTTCAAAACCAAGGTGCCTGGGAAATCAGCATTGTAAATACATGAAAGTAGGGGGAGTTTTTATTTTCACCGAAATGTGTTCCCTAACAGAGATTTCAAAACCAAGTTGCCTAGGGATATTGGCATTGCAGCCAGGTATGGGCATCGAAATTCGTTCAACAACACTCATCCACAGATAAAACTCACCCTTCTATTCTCCGTTTATGCCTCAATTTATTTGAAACAGAAAACATTCACCTATCATCTTCGCTAAGTTCATTCTCGAGTTAAACGGAAAAATACGGTCTCGATTCCGCTCATCTATTCTCAGAAATTTTGCATTCTCTCTTTTGCCTCTCGGGATGACGTTAGATAGCGATAGAATCAAATTAGCAACTTTTGCTGGCGCCAGCGAGTGTTTCTGTAAAGCCATTTGTTTTTCACTCAAATAGCAATCATTGAGCCTCGATCGCGGCAGTAAAATATAGATAGAAATCGAGTAGTTTCCTGTGCACTTATGCAATGACATTGTTTTGTTTCTAGTATGAAACGATCTAAGCCAATGCAAAACACCATATTAACGCATGTTATTAGCGAGCGGGAAGGTGGATTCATGTGCACTTGAATACTGACAAGAAAAAGAGTACAGGGGAAAATAAAATCATACATACAAGCAGATTCAGTCTATTTTGACTCACTCGTTATTTAAGTTAAGCAGATACAAGAGTGATTTATAATAAGGTGTGGAGAAATGAGCGAATGAACTTTTCCATACTTGCTTGCAGCCAATACATGATTGATCGAACGATTACCTGACATCACTAGGCCTTATTATTGAACTTTCCATCAACATCCAGACAAGAAAATCCATTCGCAGCTTCGATAAAATTCCTCTATGATAGGTTGTATACAAACTCGTAAGCGTTTGTATCTTGTGTACAATGTGTATTCTATTCGAGAGCTAACTTTCCTCTTTAAGCGCGTTTCACATACAACATCCACGTCACATTCACGTCCCGTCACGTCACGTTGTGTCAATTATTCTTCCATGCAGTTCCTATTGAAGCATTCACATACACCAGCAACGGCAAGTCGAAGTTGATGTTGCCGGTGTAAGTGAATGTTTGCATAAAAACTGCTTGGAGGAATAATTGACGCAACGTGACGGGACGGAACGTGAACATGACATGGATGTTGTATGTGAATCGCACTTTATTCCGAGCGGCGAATGACTTGATAGCAAAGTTTCTCGCTTCATTGCGGAAGCCACCATACTTTTTAGCTTCTATTTGATACCAGAGTCGATAACATGTCCTCATGTTACAACTTCAAATCTTACCTGGTGACAAACTATAGTCACCCCAGTCGTCTTCTGGAACACCGTTACTTGAACCATGTCACGGCTTTCGCCACATGGACTAAAGGGGAGCGTTACTCACGGTGCAAAATGAAGAAGATTGTGTACAACTGCTTGCGTACGATATTTAATAAATGGCTGCGTACTGTGACAAACATGTGAAACAGATGTTTTATAGCTGGCGCATTTCGGAGGAAATGAACATGGAAATCCTTTATTTCCAATAAGATTTATTTAGTTTTGAATACAGTCCTTCTCTTGTATTTAGTATTACAATTTTGTTAAATGTACCGAAAAAAATAATAAATATATGCTTTACCCTATGTACAAAAAAAAATAATAAATGTATTAATTTATTTCAAAAAGTTTTCGTCATTGAACTCTGCTCGGATTTGTTGATTTTTCCTTCCGGTTTCGACCTGTAAATCCAAGCTAATAATTACTCTACGATAATGGAAACATTTCGAAGCTCTGAGCCGTCTATTAGTTCATCGTTTCCTATGCGTCTCAAACCGTTCGCATTATTTTTTGTGGATTAAAAATCAACAACGGAACTCCCGTAGTCTGAATATTGCATTTGCTATCGAAAAGACGGAAAGGAAAAAATATATACCTATGAAATACGTGGATAGAAAAATTGCTAGACGGAACATTTTCTGCTCGTAATCGGTGCACGTACACACACCTTTAGTAGAATTGCTTATCTCCCAAGCGATGTACTCTAAAAACACTAACTAAAACCTAGCGTCGGTTCGAATACAATACTATAAATGTATTTGCTCTGGGTGATTTGCCCGAAGCATGTTTTCCTAATGAATAATGGTCAGTTTTGTGCAAAATTGAAGTAACAAACGGGAAAAATAAAGGAAATGTTTGGAACATGAATACCATCCGCGGATGAATGGCCTTAGCTCATCGTGGACCATATTTATTGGGCAAAGTGAATGCAAAAACAGACAAACATTCCACAGGATCCGAAAACCCCAAAAATGTATCATCAAACTTTGACTAGCGCAACATTTCATCCATCTGGAATCCTAAAATAACCCCTCTAATTATCGATCTAAAAGCGAAGCCCCGGTCCATCCTCTCTAGCAGTCTTGCAGTTAGTAGAGAAAATGGGCATTTTCATTACCTTCCGCTGGCGCGTTGTTTCTCCCCGACACAATATTTCCACCTTATTGCATTTTCGAAACCTCGAACTTGGTGTTCACGATCTCTTCGTCGGAATCCAGCACTGGGAGGGCCGCGTCGGCTATCGCTGCCGGGATGTTATCCTCGACCCATTTGAGATCGTCCTCCTCGTTGGTAGGACTTTTGGCGTTCGGTTTGGGAGAAGCACTACGGGCGCCTCGCATTTTAACGCCGTACGCATCCGACACAAACTGTTCCTCCTCATCTGCATGGAACAAAGAATGAATGGTTTTATGATTGAAAAATTGATGAACGTTACGCACCGTCGTCTTCATCCTCGGGATTATCTAACAGAGGCGTGAAGGCGTACCGCTGGTTGTTATTCGTGGGACGCCACAAAATCATAATCACTAGCAGAAGCGTCGAGAAGAGCACATGCCAGAAGGCGTCGTCCACCCACAGGTCCTTCCAATCGGTCAAACATTCAGCGAAGCGGTGCACTTTGATGGAATACAGCATAAACACAACGGAAGCGAGCACGGCGAAAATCAGCGTGTTCGTAAAGTGACGATATAACGTGAGTTTAACCATGTTTCTGGAAGAACAACGTGTTCACATTGGAGCATAATTTCACAAAATAGGGTCTTACCTTCGCAATCGCAACGTACGCGTGGTCTGAACTAGGGAAGTAAATATCCACCAGCAGATAGCGGAGTCCAAAACGGCTAATGGAATACTTGCCACTAGCAGCTGGTCATTTTTGGTGTGCATAATCCGGAGGAAGCTCTCCACACAAGCCAGCACAAGATATAGAAATCCAGTCCCAACAACACGATGCAGCATTGGTCCCAATCGTGGTCTGGGAAAACACCATTTAAAATCAAGTGTAATTCAGCACTTATTCGCTAACTGGGCTAATGGCGCTGCCCAGTTAACGAATTCCCAAGGCCAGCGCGAACGAATTCCTCTCGTTAACTGGGCTGACTATTCAAACGTCAAAATACACTAGGGGGAACATCAATGGATCAATGGATGTACTCAAAAAATGGGTGGGTTATATCTATGATATAACCGCAAAGTTGACGTGGGACTACCTTAGCTTAGTAATCATTTGTTTGTATTGATTAAATTTATGATTGAATGAAACAATTTCCGAATTTAATTGAATTTAATATATTTGCGTTGTGAGACCGTGTTAGGGAAACGCACTCTAGTCTGCATAAAGGCAAGCGAGTACAAAAGTACTTGCGGTTTGCATGTATTTGCAATGCCGATTTCCCCAGACACCTTGGTTTAGAAGTCTTTATAGGTAAACAGATTCAGTCGCAACAAGAATACTCCCGAGCTGCATGAATTTGCAATCCAAATTTTCCCAAGCTCCTTGGATTTGAAGTCTGTGTTAGGGAAACACATTTCGGTGGGAACAAAAGCTCCCCCTACTTTCATGTATTTGCAATGTCGATTTCTCCAACGCTGCTTGGTTTTGAAGTCTGTGTTGGGGAAACCGTAAAACGGGCCAATCAAAACGAGGCAATTTGGGCGTTTAGATAACGCTAAACATTTTACAGTTATTCAATTATTTATCTAATGAAAAATTACATTTTATTAATTGTGATAGATGCGTAGAAATATTCCCTATCAATCGATGCAAATATCTTTCCGATCCAGTAGAAAATGTTCGAGTTATAAGCATTAGAAATCTTGCATTTTTTCCTGCATGTTCTGTGTTTATGTTTTCATTTTACCCCCCATATATTCCGGTTAGACGTAGTCCCACGTCAAAAAAAAAACATTAGTTGAAAAATATAGAAGCGCAAAATAAAAACTACGATGTATTGTTATTAATATTTTATGTACTGGCTGACTCGGCGAATTTCGTCCTGCCAAAAATTATTTTTTATATGAGTTTACTTACTGAGTGAACGTTCGTGGGTTCAATTGCAGAACTCACCATTGATTGACCTTCTAATTGGTTCACATTTTTATTTACTATAAATTTCCTTTTACTTCTCCCAAAACTTGTAATTATTATATACATTTATGTTCAGAAACAATTTTCGCTCAAGATTCTTGATTCACTTGAAAATAACTTGTTTCTCACGTCACGTCACGTTACCTCAATTATTCTCCCATGCAGTTCTTATTGTGCGATTTATGAAAAAGATCATATTTGATCAAGTTAGCGGCCATTTAGTTTTGTTTTCAATCTTTGATATGTGTTTCATTCATCGCACACAGTATCTATACTGTGTCTGCTAAGTAGGCGTCGTGAACAAATTACGTAACGCGAGAAGGGAGGTAAGAGGTAGGGGTAGAGATTGCATTTCATAATACAAAACGGTCATAGTTTGAGTTTTTTTTTTGAAAATCGAAAATCGTCCAAGAGGAGAGTAAAGGAAATCGGGGTTTTCGAAAAAAAAATGGTTGATGCCAAAGGTCTTAAAATTGCATAAAACGTCGAGATCTAGTGTCATCTCAAAAAATTTTTTTTGTCAAAAATCGACATTCTGGGACTGGTATCACAAACATTAAAATTTGATTTTTTTTTGAAAACGAAAAATCGCCGAAAATCAAGGTTTTCAAAAAAAAAAGTTGATGCCAAATGTCTTAAAAAGGTTCCACTTCTGTTACCTGTAGCCGTTTCATTAGCTTTGATTTATATGATGATGGAGAGAGCCCAACATTTTTATTGATGCTACCCTTCCACAGTGAAGTATAGCATCATAAACTTGTCGCATAGCACAACCGTTTCCTCCCACATATTTTCATAAAAACGTTCGCTCATGGAAAAGTGCCTCTCAACGTTAGGGCTTCTAACGAGAGAAAGAAGACCATTTTGGGTAAAATCTTTCGTAAACCTGTCCTTTCCAAAAATGGTACAATTGATCATTTTTCGGATCATAGTGAGCAAACTTGATAATGTTGCTAGCAATATTATTTCAGTGATAAGTCCGCTGGAGCTCCACTGATACGACCAAAATCCGTCAAATATAAAAAAAATCAATATTCAAAGATCTCGAATCGTTTCCCTCCAATTTTCTATCGGAATCAATGATGGAAAGATCAAGGATACATCAACGCATTGCTTCGCATCTCAGATGGAATTTCAAGATTTTTCTGTCGAAAAACTTTAGACTTTCTGTGTCCATCGACACAGAAAGAAGTTTGTTCAAATATATAATTCCCATGCTTTCTTCAAAAGCTGCAAGTTGGTTCCTGATGCTTGAGAAAGAACATTTATGTCATGTAACGATTTACCAAATCCTCTCTTCTTCATCCCAAAATCTGACATTCAGATCCATCTGTAGCCTCTTTGTAGTTTTGTTCAAACACTCGCCGAAACCAACGACAATGTATAGCTTACAGAGTTTCATCGAGCCAAAAATCATCATAAAGCTCATTTTATCACGCCCTAGTTAGACCTTCTCAGCTCCCTGGCTGGTATAAAACATTCGTCTCAATCCAACCATGTCTTTTTCAGCAGTGTGGACTGATTTGCGCTACAGAACTGGTTCCAGGCACCATAGGAGCTCAGCTTTCATAGCATGATTTTCAAGCATGAAGTTAATCGATAGTTTTCGAAGAAGAAAAGAAAGAGAATTGGTTGAAGCTGAACGGCAGATACTGATGCCAAATGCCAGTAAAACATTGCGACTGTAAAAGCCGTCTACTTTTGCGCTGTTTACCCTTCTAAGTCCTACAGGCAAAATTGAACAACATATATTGAAAAGCCATATATTGAAGGGAGTCACACTAGTCAAATACAACTTTTTTGGTATTATTAACTTTCTAATTACTGCAGTAATCAAAATTCTAATTGGCGAAATTTAATTTTTCCAGATTTGTGAAACTACCTGATATTCCTTGACTTTCCCTGGCACTGTTTCAACTCCTTGATTTTCAAGGATTCTGAAGGTAGTCGACACCCTGTGAGAGGAACGGATTTAAGAATGCAAAAGATGATTTCGATCGAATCGCGAAGACGTGTTCCACACCAATCGGATCCGGATCCTGATGTCCCATATATCAACGAAGAAATACTGACAATGGCAGACAATCATCCACAGAGATCAGCAATGCAGTCATTGAATCTGGCAATCTTTGGGCAGTACCATATTCACCCCAGCTGAGCAAAACACTCACGGTTCATATTAATGCAATTGCAACTTTAACCCTTTCGCTACGAGCGTCGTCTATAGACGACATCAGAGTGATACTGCACATCGATCACACCAGCGCGATATGCATACTTTTCGGCGCAGTGCCCCGTTCAGTGGTAGCACTCCGATGGAGCACACTGCCGTAGTGAAAGGGTTAAATACATTTGCAAGTCCGTGAATATGGATGAAATATGTCTGTATTTTAAATTCAGAATATCGATATGAATACTCTATCACATGAAAACGACGAAAATTTGCGCTACAAAATAGGCAGATACATCAGCTCCATCCAAAATAGTTTGAGTAACTATAATTTTCCACAGTGCCACTTTGATTTATGATCTGTGCGACAACTTCAAAATGACAATTTTAAATACTAGGGAAGCAACTAGGATAGCCAACCCTCCTGCACGGGCAAGCATGCTAGACATATCACTTTGCTCTTCTTCGTTATCCCTGGATTGAACGTGGAAGGTAATCCAAGATCCCCACGGTAGTGATCACCTGCCAATAATTTTATCGATCGCCAATGAATCAGGTTCTCGTGAGTCAGTCGATATTGCGTATGACCTGACGAAAAATATTGACTGGAGAAAATTTGCAGAAATAATATCTGAAGCACTTGTTTCAATGCATGAACTTCCTCCACTCGAAGAGTATAACTTTATATCAAGTTTGATTTACGAAAGCGCACTTCAAGCTCAAAAGAAACGTGTTCCTGCTACCACTTTCCGACGTCGTCCTCCATCACTTTGGTGGGACAAGGAGTGTTCAAAGGTCTACCATGAAAAATCATCCGCTTTCAAAAAATTCCGGAAAACTGGACTAGTGGAATGGTTTCGAAAGTACCAAGCTCTAGAAGCCAAACTAAAAGGTCTGATTAAAGCAAAAAAACGTGGATATTGGCGGAAAATCGTCAACGGTTTGTCAAGGGAGACCGCTATGAGCACTCTTTGGAATACGGCTAGGAGAATGCGTTGCTGGAACCATACAAATGAAAGTGAGGAATACTGTGACCGTTGGATTTTCAATTTTGCAAGGAAAGTTTGCCCCGATTCCGTCCCTGCACAACACATCGTACACGATATATTGCTTCAAAGCGATTATGAGAATTTTTCGATGGTGGAATTCTCAATTGCACTTCTCTCATGTAACAATTCAGCTCCGGGGTCGGACAAGATTAAATTCAACTTGTTGAAGAATCTTCCCGACTTGGCAAAACAGCGTTTGCTGAACTTGTTCAACAAGTTTCTGGAGCTGAATATTGTCCCGCATGACTGGAGACAAGTGAGAGTGATAGCCATACGAAAACCCAACAAGCCGGCTTGCGATCATAACTCGTATAGGCCGATTGCAATGTTCTCCTGTATTCGCAAATTGTTAGAGAAAATGATTCTACTTCGTTTGGACAAGTGGGTCGAAACGAACAATTTGCTGTCAAATACGCAGTTTGGCTTCCGCCGAGGTAAAAGGACAAATGATTGTCTCGCGCTGCTATCTTCTGAAATCCAAATCGCATTTGCTCGCAAAGAACAAATGGCTTCCGTTTTCCTCGATATCAAAGGGGCATTTGATTCAGTTTCCATGGAAATTCTCTCAGAGAAGCTTCATAATCGTGGACTTTCACCAATTCTGAATAATTTCCTGTACAATTTACTGTCAGAAAAGCACATGATTTTCTCTCATGGCAGCTCGAAATCTTCTCGTTACAGTTTTATGGGCCTACCACAAGGCTCCTGCCTAAGCCCCCTCTTGTACAGTTTTTACGTCAATGATATGGATGATTGTCTAACTAGAGACTGCACGTTGAGACAACTTGCAGACGATGGAGTTATTTCCATCACGGGTACTAATCCCGTCGTTCTGCAAAAGTCGTTGCAAGATACCCTGAACAATCTGTTCACGTGGGCCCTCAAGCTGGGTATCGAATTCTCTACGGAGAAAACTGAAATGGTTGTTTTTTCTAGGAAGCACGAACCCGCACAATTCCAGCTTCAACTATCCGGCAAAACGATCCAACACTCCATGTTTTTCAAATACTTGGGTGTATATTTTGATTCTAAGTGTACCTGGGGGAGACACATTGCGTATTTGAAACAGAAATGCCAGCAAAGAATCAATTTTCTCCAAACAATAACCGGAACAAGGTGGGGCGCCCATCAAGGAGACCTCATTCAGTTGTACAAAACAACGATATTATCAGTGTTAGAATATGGCAGTTTTTGCTTCCGATCAGCTGCCAGGATTCATATTCTCAAGCTGGAGAGAATACAATATCGTTGCTTGCGTATAGCCATGGAGTGTTTGCATTCGACACATACGATGAGTCTCGAAGTCTTGGCAGGAGTACCCCCGCTTACTCTTCGGTTCACAGAATTATCCTACAGATTTCTCATCCGTTGCAAGATCATGAATCCATTGGTGATTGATAACTTCGAAAATCTACTCCAACTGACTCCTCAGTCAAGCTTTGTCTTTATACCATGAGTACCTTACCCACGACGTGCACCCTTCACCAGGCATCTCCAACCAAGTTTGCTTCACATACTTCTGCAATTCCTCTGTCATTTTTGATCTGTCCATGCGACAAAAAATCCATGGAATCCCAGATCACCTACGCTCCGATTCTATTCCGCCGATATTTTCGGCAGAATATGGGAAAGTTAGATCTGATAAAATGTTCTTTACTGACGGTTCATTCATAAACGGGTCCACTGGCTTCGGCATCTTCAATGAAAATTCCAGTGCCTCTTTCAAATTCAAAGATCCTTGTTCCGGTGACCGGAATAAATCGCCACAGTAAACAACTGCAACAGAAACAACCGCTTAGAAAAAGTGTAGTAGGCTAGAAATATTTGGCGCGGGAAAAACATCATGTGCCTCACATTTCTATTATAAATTTATTCTCTTGTTCTCGTTTTTCGAAATTTATTCTGAGGACAATGTAATGGGGACGAAGTCCCCATTTGGCGAGGATAAGGAATCGAGGCGGCCCATGCCGCCAAGATGACGCAATCCGAGTCCACCGCCGACCCGCCGTCGGAAGCGGCGGTGTCTCGCACGCAAACCTGGGATCCACTGATTGCCCGGTTAGTTTGAAACATAGGATACGATCCTTTAGCAATGTCCGACCGAGCTCTAGCGAGCGTCGGACGGTATACGTCTGCCCGGGGCGTTACGTTTGCCTGGGGCGATACGTTTGCCCGGTTAATTCTTGTTTTGAAATACAATACCGCGCCACAATATTTATAGCCTACTACACATTTTATAAGCGGTGGTTTCTGTTGCAGTCGTTTTCTGTGGCGATTTATTCCGGGAACCCTTGTTCCGTGTATGTCGCTGAACTGGGTGCGATATACTACGCACTGGGGATCATTGAAACATTACCCATCGACCATTATTTTATTTTTTCAGACAGTCTCCGCTCAATAGAGGCAATCCGCTCAATGAAAGTTGATAAACGCTCATCTTATTTCCTAATAAGAATAAGACATCTATTGAGTGTTTTGGTCGAAAAATTATTCAAGATTACCTTAGCATGGGTTCCCTCTCATTGCACGATTCCGGGGAATGAGAAAGCGGACTCGCTAGCTAAGGTGGGCGCTTCAGAAGGCACACTTTTTGAAAGGCAAATTGCTTATAACGAATTTTTTCACATTCCTCGTCAGGACACACTCGTTAGTTGGCAGCGCATGTGGAGTGAAGATGTGTTCGGTCGTTGGTTACACACGATTATCCCTAAGGTTTCGACGAAAGCTTGGTTTAAGGGATTGAATGTCGGTCGTGATTTCATTCGCGTGATATCTCGGCTTATGTCCAATCACTACAACCTAAACGCGCATCTCTATCGCATTGGGCTCGCAGCAAACAATCTTTGTGATTGTGGCGATGGCTACCACGACATCGAGCATGTTGTCTGGTCGTGTATCCGGTTCCATGCTGCTCGCTCTCAGCTCTCTAGAGCACTGAAAGCACAAAGCAGACAATCGGATATCTCCGTCCGGGATATCTTAGGTAGCCGTGATCCTGATCTTCTGCTTCATCTATACCTGTTCCTCAGAAACGCCGATGTCAACGTTTAATGATGTTTCCTTCGTTGTGTCCCTGTTTCATATCCCTCCTATCCGATCTATAAACTTTTACTTAGTCGCGGCAATACATACACACACTCTTTACAGATACACGGGCCAAAGATTGTACAGTCCACTGATCATTCAACAAGGGCCAAAGGTTGTACCGCTCATGACAACTCTACACGAGCTGAAGATTGTACCGCCCAGTGACCATTCTACCCTGGATTCCTCGAGTCAAGAGAGATGCACCACGATTGATGTGAGGTACAGACTAGGGGGGCGTTGCTGATTAATGGTCAGTTGCACCCCAATAGGAAGTATCCCGTGTCTGCCACACAAACAGAGAGTACTGGAGACTGCAACATCCCAATTATGAGAATCTTTATAATACTAACCTCGAGCCAACCGCGAGTAATCGGTTACATATTACTAACATAGATGTAAGACAAAAATTGTCAAAATATTGAACTTCCAGCCCCGTCGGGCTAACGCCACATGTGCCTTAATAAAATATATATTTGGGAAAAAATGGGTGGGTTATATCTATGATATAATCGCAAGGTTGACGTGGGACAGCCTTAGCGTAGCAATCATTCGTTTGTATTGATTAATTTTTTGATAGAATGAAACAATTCAATTGAATTCAATATATTTGCTTTGTGAGTAAAAATATTGTATAATTCCATATAAGGTCAATTAATGCATTGTGCTAGATTATGTTCTTCGTTACAAGTAAATCTAATGACAGTCCTTTTACGTTTGGTATGATGCCTAGGACAAAATATGTGAACGGAAGAATTATCAAACGAGTATTTTATTTTACGTTTCCTTCTGAAGTTTGCATCTCTCAAGTGTACGTACCGCGAATTTGCTTGATTTGATGAACTTCAGGCACTTGCACAAAGGCAAACAAAAGCACTCGCAAAAAGCAGTTCGCATTTATTTGATGAGCCGATTTCCCCAGACATCTTGGTTTTGAAGTCTGTGTTAGGCAAACACATTCCAGTCGGTACAAAAATACCCCCGACTTACACGAATTTGTAATGCCAATTTCCTCAGACACCTTGGTTCTAAAGTCTGTGTTGGAGAAACACATTTCAGTCGGAACAAAAATACCCCCGACTTTCATGTATTTGCAATGCTGATTTCCCCTCGCTCCAAGGATTAGAAGTCTGTGTTAGAGAAACACATTTCAGTCGAAACAAAAACACCCCCGACTTTCATGTATTTGCAATGCCGATCTCTCCAACGCTGCTTGGTTTTGAAGTCTGTGTTAGGGAACACATTTCGGTGAAAACAAAAGTCCCCATACTTTCATGTATTTACAATGTCGATTTCCCCAAGGCTGCTTGGTTTAGATGGCTGTGTTAGGGAAATCGTAGATTGGGCCAATCAAAATGAGGCAGCTAGGGCGTTTAGATAACGCTTAACATTTTACAGTTGTTCAATTGTTTATCTAATGAAAAATAACATTTTATTAATTGCGATAGAAGCGTAGAAATATTTCTTATCAATTGATGCAAACATCTTTCCGATCCAGTAAGAAATGTTCGAGTTATAAGCATTCGGAATCTTTCATTTTTTCCTGCATGTTTTGTGTTTAGGTTTTCATTTTACCCCCCATATACTCCGGTTAGACGTAGTGCCACGTCAAAAAATCAGCTCCATTGGAGTTGTCTGACTTATCGTTGTTCCCATTTCATGAACTGTTATAAATCTAACCGTCCATCTTGAAAACGGCAAGCGTGTATTTTCCACCGAGACAACAATCGAACGGAATAGATATGGTGGTGGTGGTCTGTCATACAAATGAAATACAAATTTCTGCATATCTCGAGAACTAATCAAGCAAAGGGTATCGCAAAACTTGAGGAAGTGGTCGTTCGATTTAAGAGGTCATCATTTTATTATATTTTTTGTATTAAACATGTATTCCATGTAAGGCAGAAACATGTTACAGTCAACTCTCCCTAACTCGATATTCAAGGGACCATCGAGTTTGGAAGGTATCGAGTTATGAAGAGAAGAATGCTTGTAAAATCAATCAAAGGTGCCATGAAATCCACCGAGTTAGGGAAAATATCGGTGGAGAGTTGACTGTATTTGCAAGTGATTGGAAAATCTTAAACGAGAATTGTGTCCGAAAATAATTTGATATTCCAATGAGGAGTTTTGGTAGAAGTACTAGGAAATTTATAGTAAAATGAAATTGTAAAGGGTCAATTAGATGATCAATCAATGAACAGTTCTGCGATTGGACCCATGGTTATATGCTTAGCAAGAAAACGTGAATGTTTGAAGGTATTGATAACAAAAAAAAAACATTTTGAGGGGAACAAAGTTTGCCGGGTCAGCTAGTGATATATATATATTATTTCCTTCAATAATATAAATTGTTATGGAGTGCCCAAATCGATTGACGCAAAATCCTCATAAATCCATCATGACTGAGTAATAAGCGTTTAAAAATGGACATTTTTAACAATGCGATCTATTTTCGTTTTTCAATTTGTACCCCCCATAGGTTCCCGAAATCCTACGAGATCCTACGTCAAAAATATTGGACGCAAAAAAAAAGAATTTACTGTACCAACATCAAACATGACATTCAGTGGAAATCCGATTATCCGCGGATTATCCGCGGAAGCGAGTTCCATAGTAATTCTATGGAGCTTCTCAAAATTTGTCAGTGAGATGTAGGCGCTTGCTCTTCTGTTTTGATCATAGTTTCAATATTACCTAACCACTGATACACACGACCTTGCAGATGGATAGTTTAATGTTTTCTGTATTGGTAAATTATAGTTTTCATGCTGAAATATCTCTATTTCATGTTTACACTTCATTTATAGTCGTATATCGTGTAATCCGCGGTAACCTAGCCAGACTATTTCGCGGATAATCGGGGTTCTACTGTAGTTGGATAGTTTGTCTCAAAGATAATGGCAGTTGAAATTTTTAATGCGATTCGTATACCGTGCGGGACCAAAATACATGCATCTAAGAAATGAATCAAAATCCTCGCATACCAGACAAAACGCATACTTTTTGTATGAAATGTAAGGATTTCGGTCCTCCACGGTATATTTGAAAAAGTACAGTAAATATATACACAGCATTGCATATGTTAAGTCAATGAGAATTGAGCATCGAAAAAGATAACAGCTACGTGATGATATAATTTCAGGATGGGATTGACTTGCGGTTAATTTACATGATGGGACAAATCGACTTGATGTTCTTTTCGGAATTCCATGAAAAAAGTAGGAATTTTTATCACTTCATGTAAAAATGATTGCAAAATGGTAGTGATTAATTTCAATATGATGGCATTTGAGAGCATAATGACAGCTGAACATGGCCGACAACGCAGAAATCCGGGTTTTCTGATTTTCGGGCATCAATATCGTGACATTTCATATGGATGCATGATGTTGACGTTTTACCTAAGATAAGATCAGACAATAGGGTGTCTTTTACGGACCAAATTTCTGTCAGAAACGGACCAAATTTCTGTCAGTCGTTCTGATTTCTGATTGGCTGATTTCGATAAATCTTGTAAACAATTATATTATAGACATGGGTATTTAAAAGACTTATTTTATCCTTTATCCTTTTTGAGATTGCCTTACTGAAAATATGCAAATTCATTAAATTCGCACCAACCAAATCCGAAATTTTATAATATTTGGCAACTCTGGCATCTTCGTATTATGGCTTCGTTTATGTACGACAAAGAGTAAGAAGCCAGTTGTCTCATCTTGTCTTAGCGTTTTGCCTCACGGACTTCCAGACTGAGTTGCCAGATTTGCAAGCGGACATTTAATTTTTGCTAGTCTTTTTTGCGATTTCAATTAAAATTTATAAACTTCTGAAATTGTAGGAATCATAAATTAAAGCTTTTGGTTTGGAAAACTGATACAGTAATTTACATTTAATGTGAAATGTCGAGGACCCAATCAGTGTCGCATTGGAGGCGATTTTGACCTGTAATTGGACATTGATGACGAGAGTGGTACAGTGTCGACGTCTGGTGGCGAATTTCAATGTGGGGCCATAATTTGGGCCCCGAACTCGATGTTTACAAAAATGTCCAACTAGAGGTAAAAATGTCCAATTAATTAAAAAATTACAGGTCTGTCCAATAATAAAAATGTCGCATTAAATGTAAATTACTGTACTTTAAACAGCAAAATACGGTACTTTTCATGATACAAATCCAAACCTCAAAGTGAACTGACAATGCGATGGTGAGAGAGTGAATAAAAATTAACAACGTCTTAGGAATTTTCTAACGTTGAACTCGGCCATTCTTTGCGCTAGCGAGCGGGGCAGCCACTTTCGTCTAAGGGCCTGATCACGAACGTCACTTCACGGTGAAAAGGAAATGAAGTGCATACAAATTGCATACAATTAATTTCGTTTTCACCGTGAAGTGACGTTCGTGATCAGGCCCTAAGTTGTGTGTTTTTTCACACTCCGCTATAAAATTTGGAGAATGAGAAGATCTGGAAAAATCCCAGGTGAAAAAACATCACGTGTTAATTCAAGTTACAGTAGAATCCCGATCATCCGCGGAATAGTCAGGTAAACTCACCGCGAATAACGGAAATCGCGGATGACCCATTAAAAGATCAAAAAAGAAATGCAAACACGAAAAAAGATGCTTCAACATAAAAAGTACAAAATGATTAAAATAACCATCTATAATCTAAGGTCGTGTATACGAGTATAATGTAAAAGCCATGACCACAACAAAAGATCATGGGCCTACCACTCACCAACAAATTACGGAAAGGCCTATTGATTTGCTATGGAACTCGCAGTCGCGAACAATCCACACGGCGAATCACCCGCTCGCGGATAATCGGGTTACACTGTCATAGTCTTATTTATGGAATAAAAATATTTGCTTGCAGATAATATAACTTGCATATATTTTCGCGAACTAAAACAATCTGGCATCTCTGAAACTGAAAGGAACAGTCTATATTTGTGAAGCGAGTATTGTGATGTGTTTTTGAGAAAGAAAAACGAGTTTTAAAGTGTAAATTATGAATGAAAATTAACTTTTCCGAGTCAAATCAGTATTCTATATGTAATAATTTGGATCCCAAACTCGAATGTAGCCACTAGGCATCGCGGATGCTTTAGTTGTCTCGGGTTGAGGGCGATATTGACCGTGTAAAGTGGCAAAATATTGATTGAGGTTAGATCGGATGTCGAAAGCCTAGCTGACACGATATTGAAGACACTTATTGTCAATCATTTTAATCGTGTAAGATGCCCAATACGTTACTAATAATTTGTTTTGAGTGCATCAGTTCTGAATTAGTGATGCATTGGAGAACCCCTCATAAATTTGGACATCAGTTCATATTCGCGACGGCAGTGGTAAAGTGTCGACGTCTGGTGGCGACTTTTAATTTGGGTCTCAAACTCAAGCGTAATTTCTATTAAATTAGAAGGTACGAAACCAGTCTTAAAATTGTCAAATTTGAACGAAAATTTGTACATCATGTTATTTAACTAATTGAAACACGTATTTCTGACTCTTATTAAACCATTTGTCTAAAAATCTATTTTTAGGTTTTTGGGGCCGGGGAAGGTTTTCATGATAGTTTGAGCCCCTCCCCCCTCTCTAAGGGGGGAGCGTGGGGGGAGGGGCTGTCATACAAATGAAACACAAATTTCTACATTAGTTGAGAATTCATCAAGCAAATGGAGCCAAATTTGGCATGTGAAGATTCTAAGAGGCACGAAACATTTCTATGGTGAATAGACACTCCACTCCTCTCTAAGGGGAGAAGAGGGGAGGGTTCTGTCTTCATTCTATCATATTTTCTGTATCAAACATTTATTCCATGTAACGGACAAACATCTTGAACGAGAATTGTGTCTGAAAACAATTTGATATTCTAATGATGAGTTTTGGTAGAAGTTCTAGGAATTTTATAGTAAAAGATCAATTCAAAGGGGTCGACTAGAGGATCAATCAATGAACAGTTCTGCCATTGGACTCTTGTGAACTTGCGCTTAGTAAGAAAACGTGAATGTTTGAAGGCTTTGATAACAAAAAACAAATTTTGGGCGGGACGAAATTTGCCGGGTCAGCTAGTTTCGGATATTTATACTGAAACTTTTCTTTATAACATAAAATTATCTTTAAACACAATTTTCGTATGAGATTTGTTTACCACCCGCAAAAAAGTGTTTTCCATTTAAATAGAATAATAATTTGATATGGAGAAGTTAATTTTCATTCATAATTTTAATTTTAAAAACGCCTGAAAATCAATTATTATCATTGATGCTCCCCTAAATTCGTAAACAAAACTCAATGCGAATTTGACTCTTAACTCATTTTAAATATAGCCCAGTTAACATGTGCTGCACAACGATTGGAATAACTCACTTGACAATCCCAAATCCAAGCGAAACGATGATTACTAGCATTCTCGCTAACGTTCGTTTTCCACAGGAAACCCATTCGGCCAACAAAACCATTCCTCTCACCGAAACGCCCGTTGAGTTGATGCTCTGGTACTCGCCATAGAACATGGCCTTCTCCAGCATCCCCAACAGGATGACGCCACCAATCCAAAACTGTATCCGTAGCAGGTCCCTCCACTGGAGGAAGGAGACTGCCAACCAGATGACACCCAAAAGCACGTATACCAAACACATCGCCCCGTAAAACTGAAAATTGTACTCTGATAAATGTCTGAATAATTGTCACCACTTGAACAATTTTACCGGCAAGAGGGGCCAATCCACCGCAGACAAATAACCGTGTGGTCCCTTCATCTCAACGTGAACGTTTGCAATGTAGCCTTCATCTCCCTCGATTCTGAGTATGAAAATGTACAAACCATCTTTCGTGATCGTAAGGATGGATTGTGGTTCACTTTGTCCCTAGAACAAATCTAAGCGTGAGCAACGATAGACTATCCGCCAGCTGATCAATTACCGCTTCTCTACGAGATTTCACAATCTTGCTCTCCGGTTCCTTCAGTTTTAACTCCGGCAGACTGATGTGTCCCCCTCGGCTGCACGTTTCGTGGATAGGGTCGGAGCTGATCTTCGACTGGTTCGGTGTCAAAAACCATTCCTCGTACGGAAGATTATACGACTGCTTGTAAAGATATCAGAATAAGCAAATGTTCTAATCAAATAAGTAGGCAACCACTCATACACTTCGGATGTATTCCTCCCAACATTTCAGCTCCAACAGGGTCCAGGTTATTTTCAACGGAACAGAGGGTTTCGTTGGATCGACTGGTTCGCAGTTAACTGCAAAAAAAAACTCACGTATAAAATTGTTGATTCATTCAAAACTTTATGTGAAGACTACTCTGTGTATAAATTTTGAATCCAGCGAAGACCGACTTGGAAATTGGCATAAAGCGTCCATCCTATAAACAAGAATTAAGATTAAAACGCTTATCAGGATCTTGATAACTGATATATCGACGGAACAATTTCAAGTCTTCAATATCACTCGGTTCTCGGTGATTCACATAACATAAAAAAAATTCTGCATGAATTCTGCAGACGTAGTCAAGAATCTTAAGAACACTATCCGACGAATTCCTAGAGAATCCCACAATCGCTTACCGCCGTCAGTGTGAAATCCCATTTGCCCTGCTCGGGGAAGGCCACCAGCAGTCCAAAAAATGAACAAAAACAGCAGATAAACACAACTTTCGACTCCTTCATCGCTACGCAAGTTGGCGTTCGGTGAGGAAAAAAAATCAGTGGGCAATCGGTCTGCTTTGAAATTTTGACAGTTTGCTAAACATTCGTGTTTCCATCACGCAATCAATACAGTTGCAAGATACTATAAGGAGGTCTGCTTTGATCGCATTCATTTTCAAAACACTGTAACAGTGATGACGTCACTCGAAGCATCGTGATACGTGATTGCAGAACGAACATCAATAGAGTGACGGTGACGGAGTGACGTCATTTATTTTTTGCATCGGCAATACAGCTACAGACGGAATACTATCAGTACCTTTACAAATATTGATCATAATATCAATTTTTGTGGGTACAAGTGTATGATAAACGTCCACTCAGTGGGTTTCAACCAAAGACGTTAAACGGATAGACTGTTATCTACCAGAATAATATTATCTCCTAACCCTGCTACATTAAGGAAAATTGTTCATAGATATATATAAATATATATATATATATATATATATATATATATATATATATATATATATATATATATATATATATATATATATATATATATATATATATATATATATATATATATATATATATATATATATATATATATATATATATATATATATATATAGTTAATATGTTTAGTTAAGAATTCGGCTCCTTTAAACTTATGTAACTGAACCTGTAAAAAAAACAATTAATAATAAAAAAAAACCAAAATAACCCTGCTACATTTTATTCTACTACGAAATTTCGAGTTCCTGTGAAAATCGAAATTTATCTTTATGACTAGCTGACCCGGCAAACTTCGTCCCGCCCAAAATTTATTTTTCATTGTCACATTTACGTTTTTTTTAATAAGCGCACGTTCAAAGGTTCAATCGCAGAACTGTTACTGATGGATATTCTAATCTACCCTCTAAAATTACCTTTTACTATAAAATTCCTAGTGCTTCTACCAAAACTCGTCATTATAATATCAGATTATTTTCCGACACAATTTTCGTTCAAGATTTTTCAACTACTTGCATATAACATGTTTCTCCGTTACATGGAATAAATGTTTGATACAGAAAATTAAAATTATTTATATGGGACCCCCTCTCTATTTCAGAGGAGGGAAAGGGTGTCATACCATCATAGATTCTTTTCTCATATTCAAAAACCTTCACATGCCAAATTTGGCTCCATTTGATTGATTAACTTTCGAGTTATGCAGAAATTTGTGTTTCATATGTATGGTAGGCTCCCCTTAGAGAGGAAGGAGAAATGTTGATTCACCATAGAAACGTTTCGTGTCCCCTAAAACCTCCATATGCCTAATTTGGTTTTACTTGCTTGATCAATTCTCGAGTAATACAGAAATTTGTGTTTCATTTGTATGGCAGCCCCCCCTTAGAGAGAGGGGTGGAGAGTTTAACCATCCTAGAAACATTTATTACACCCTAAAACCTCAATATGCTTAATTTGGTTTCATTTGTTTGATTAATTCTTGCGTAATGCAGAAATTTGTGTTTTATTTGTATGGCAGCCCCCCCTAAGAGAGAGGGAAGGAGTATCTTACCACCGTAAAACATTTATTGCACCCTAAAATCTTAATATGCCTAATATGGTTTCATTTGCTTGATCAATCCTCGAGTAATGCAGAAATGTGTGTTTCATTTGTATGGCAACCCTCCTTTAGAGAGGGGGAGAAGTATCCCAGCAAACATTAAATCGCATAACAAGCGTATATATAACATCATATGACCTAAAATTTGGTTGGCATATAATGCGCCTAACTGACATATGCATGCAAAAGTGGAGGCCATATACATACATGGCAAATGCTTACCGAATTTGTTTGGATGAATATGCAACTTTGACCGGCTATAATAGCGACTTTTACCATACTCATATACGATTTATTACAGACATCGAAAAAAAAAACAAATGGCGCAAAATATTTTCGTGAAATGTTTATTATAGCCTCACGAATCGCCATTTTTATATATGAGTATTTATGTATTTATGTTTGTAGAAATAATAATTGTTTGATTGACTTGTGTTGGGAGTGGAATATGAATGTTTAAAATGACACAGATTGATGTTTGGTGAAAACTGCTCCGATATGGGTTCGAACTCCGGTCGTCTGGGTTATCATCCACCAGCTATCTCGCGCGGCTATCTGCAATTTAATTCAACAGCGGTTAAAACTTTCGAGTGCATCAGCATTTCATTGACATTTCAATATGATGTAATATGTCCTTTATTAGGATCTAATATGATTTACTGTTTCATGATTTTCTTCAGCATGCAACACGATTTTCTACAGTACTGAATCGATTTAAATTATACGCTTATACGACACACAAACTGCATCAGCGTAATATACGCATATAATGCGGATTAAATATATTTTACGACAATGTACATCATAAAATTGATGTTTATTATACCGATATGCGACTTAATTTGATAATGGTATATAAAATTGAGTTTTTACATTTTATGCGATTTCAAATATACACGATACATACTTTGATTGATATTATATGCGATTATGATTTATTCGGATTTCTTGTAAGACTTGGCACGTGCAAAATTATACGATTTAATGTTTGCAGGGATCTAACCACCGTAAAAACATTTGCTGCATCCTAAAACTTTCATATGCCAAATTTGGTTTCATTTGCTTGATTAATTCTCGAGTAATGTAGAATTTTGTGTTTAACTTGTATGAAAGCCCCCCCTTAAAGAGGGGGGAAGGGTCTCAAACTATCACCAAAACCTTCCCCGGTCCCAAAAACTCCTACATACCAATTTTCATTTTGATCGGTTCAGTAGTTTCCGAGTCCATAAGAATCAGACAGACAGACAGAAATCAATTTATATATATATATATATATATATATATATATATATATATATATATATATATATATATATATATATATATATATATATATATATATATATAGATAGATAGATAGATAAGAGGCTGTCCACATACCACGTGGACAGAAAAAGCATGACATTAGACACACGATTTGTAACGGTTTGTAATCAATTCATTGATTCTTCTTCAACATTTTCTGGGAAGCTTTTTGGATTCTCCAGATTTTATTTGCATTATCTGGATGTTTTCCCGCTTAAACTCTTAAAATATATCACTGTGTGAATCTAATCTCAAAGATTTTTATTAAAAATCGATGTAAGTAAGCTGAACTTTACAGCTTTACAGTCTTCAAAATCTCAGACAATAAAATCAAGAATTTCGTTTAAAAACAATTATTGGAACTTATCGAAGAAAAGTGAATCTCGAAACAGTGGTATAAATTAATAGCGAAGTCGTTTTTGTTCAGTTTCAACACCAGTGCCACACTAACTGCTGTCAAAATGTTTTTTTATTCACTCAGTTTCAACCTAGTGTCGCACTAGGTTCGCCCCGAAAGCTGTTAGGCGTCGTGCACAAATTACGTAACGCTAAAAATCCGGATTTTGGACCCCTCCCCCCCATTACGTAACGCAATTTCCTATCTCTAATACACAGAAAGTAACGCAACCTCGACCCCCCTCCCCCCACTTATCGCGTTACGTAATTTGTGCACGACGCCTTAGTTTCACACAAGTCTATGGTACTAGGTGAGGCCGTTTCGTCACTAAGTTGGTTAGGGGAGCGGTATATGAAAACAGTACAGAAGAAAGCAGAAGGGGATTTTTTTCCTTGAAGTGTGAAAGAGACAGCACAAGCGTATTGTGTTTTGTTTACAAACAAAACACAGTAGACTTCCAAGATGGCTGAAGAGTGGTTTTAGCAAGTTGGCCCATCTTAGGATATACTTCTACGCGCCTTGATTTCACACTGAGATGTTTCACGGGTTAGCACTCGGGTTCACCAATACAACTATACTGAACTGTCAGCATCGTTGTGAACAAAATCATTGTGTGAGTGTGTGCTTACTGGATTTTGGATTCTCGCGTTTCTCCAACCAAAGACCCAAGAGAAAGTCAACCAGGTGTATGGCACGATTATCGCTATCTCACTCTACCTACCGTCATCGCATATCTCACTATCCCTCTGATGTAAAAGTTCATCATCGACATCACGATATGTCAGATGGTGGTAAATTGGTAATTCGCGATGGTGTCGACGTCTGGTGGCGACTTCAAATTAGGGCCAAAATTTGTGTCCCAAACTCTTTGGTGTAATCTCTATTAGATTAGAAGACACGAAGCCGGTTTTTAAATTTTAAAATTTGAATGAAATTTTTCATATCATGTTATTTAATTACTTGAAACACGTATTTCTGACTTTCATTCAACCATATGGCTATACAATTTCAAAATTGTTGCTGATTTTTTTTATTATAGTATAGAATTGTCTTCATAAACAGTTTTCGTATGAGACTTTTTCACCAACTGCAAACAAAAATGTTTTTAATTCAAATAGAACACAAATTTGATATGGAAAATCTTATTTTCATTCATAATTTTAATTTTGAAAACGTTCATTCCGACTGAAAATCAGCTATACGTTGTCGCTCCCCTGAAACTAGTGAACGAAGCACAATGGCGCCAACGCGGATCGCTGTTTTGAAGAAAACAAATACTTTTGATGTTTGAGATGTTGGCACCAAAAACATGGCGGGTGTCATACAGCTGAGGTCAACATAAATAAATGCATCTACCAACAGAGGGAAAATGACAGATTCAACTACAGTCCTTAAATTGTTGCGTCACTCTCGTCGCTAATATTGTCTTTAAAGCTTGAGCAATAACAGAAAAACTCACATGGAACAACGTATCTGAAAATTATAATCCAGTGGATCTAGTGTATTATCGGCATGAACCATCAGTAAACAGTTATGGTGGGAAGGCTTCGAATGGTTGAGGAAAGATAGAAGGAACATTTCGGAACAGACTATCAATGCATGTTTATGAGAACCTGAAAAACGATGACCGTATTTAAAATTGTCTTGAATCAGGAGCATAGCTTCATTGAAAGATATTAGTATGCCTTCGGTGTTAGTATCTTGGGGGATAAAATGTGGCTAGAGACATGAGAAATCTAATTTCTGACCACCAAAGTTTAGGTTCTTCAAGAAAACGAGACCCCAATCCTTCAGGAATACAGTTGCGGTATGGCCGAATGTTCAAAGAACAAGTTTAATACAGAGTATATAAAACAATATTTTAGGAAAATTCGAAAGTCGGTTTCGAATGAAGACATGCTTTCCTTCGATCTATTTTTTTAATTTTCGATTTTGATGTGATATCCACACTAAAACCATGCGTTTAGATATTTTTTGGTATTTTATTTGATCTTTCTTATAGCACAGAGCATTTCAAGTTACAGCAGTTTTGTTGTTATGTAATCATACTTACTATGCGTAATCATTTTTAAAAAAATGTTGTGTCATATGACTCGTCGGTTGTTTTTTTTTTACTCTTTTTTTTATTCTTTTGCTGTTGCCTTCTTTTTCTGTGTACTGCTGTATTTGTCCACTTGTTTCTCACCATTAACAATAAGCCCTTAATTACATAGAAAAACAAAAATTATTCGTTGCGAATAATTTAACGTGTATATTACCGCGCGTGATCTTGCCAATTATGTTACTTCGAATGTTTCTATTACATTTTTTTTATTCATACTTTATGTATATATTTATAGATACAATATTATGCTTGATAAATAGCGTTTTTTGTGTGTTGGTTTGTCTGTTGGTGTCAAAAAATATAATAAATAAGTCAGGACAACTTGCACCCTATTTTGGTTCAGATTTAAATGCGGAAGGGAAATTCATTAAAGACGTCGTCGTGTAGTTGTGCTTGACGCAATTGATTCTTTGTACAAAAAAAAAATTAAGTTTACAATGAAGCTACTTATCGGTAATAATGATATTGTTAAAAGTAACGAAATTACGTTTCTCAAATAAGTTTGTTTCCCGAGATGATTTGTATATTTTTACATTTATGTCCACTATCACTGGTTTTCCTTCACTAATACTTAAATATAAACACAGATTATCTGGAAGAAATCAACCCGGAAAAATACTAAGTATTTTCACGACGTGTATTTGTGTGTGTGTTTGGGTGTAAGTGTTGTGCTCGTTTTACATTTCTATTTTTTTCTTTTTCAAAAACACGAAATTAGTACTTCATTCACGATTCCTATGTTGTCTTAAATATGGTTTCATTTGATAATACGTTTTTTTTTTTCATTTTTCATATGAATTACAGTACGGTTTCGTTCGCAAGAAAACGCTTCTATGTTTACAGACATGGTTTAATCACTATGAACTTTTACAAAATATATGGCTGACAGATCAAACTGAACCATTTTGTTTATTCTATTTTACAAATCTATCGGCTTTACTTGTGTATGTTCACAATTTATGACGACTGAGAGATGAACGAAAAAAGAAATAAAATATATTTGTGCTAGGTTAGTTGTACTAAAAATGTTTTCTCCCCCTCCTTCACGCGGTTGCTTAGTATTCACCTACTTAACATCGATTAACCACAAATAAATTACACTTTTTTGATGCCTTTGCTGCTTTACTGTTTGTGAGATAAATTATCAGAGTGATTATATTGAGACTGTGTTGTGTTTTGTTTCTGTTTTGAGATCACATTCTATACTACTCTGGAAATGGTTATTACCTTGTTTTTTTTTCTCGGTTTTTGATTCGATTATAGTGCGTAGTAAAACTTATCACTAAGTTTGACCGTTTCTTTTTATTTTTAGTTTTTTTTTCACTGTTAAAAATTTTCCATTCAGAGTTAAATAAATACATGTTCGTCTATCATTAAAATCCTAGTCTCAGTTCAAAGATTTTTGCTCATTTTTCTCGGTTCGTATGAAATGTTCACCTTCTCGCCTCAGTCCAATCAGAGAAGCAAATTGGAATAAATAGCGAAAGCGGCTTCTGAAATGGGTTTACTGCACGTGATTCAATCGGGTTTTTTTTTCATTTCTCCTCTTTCTTCTATGATATCAAAAACGGTGTGTGTTTTCGCCTATATCCTTTGCTTGGAGTATAATTGCACATACATTGTTCCACCGAGTTCTGGTGGTGGAAATAGTAGCAAACAGTGGCCGGCAGCAGCAGCAGCAGCAGCAGCGGTTCGACGCAGCGCAATTGCTGCTGCGAGGAGCATAGTGAGTGCTGTCGAGAGCGATGAAAAGATTAGCCATAATTGCTGGAACTAAGTGGCACTGCTGTACAGTACGGAGTTTTTGTAGTAATTGGAGCGATCTTGGAGTGGACCCTTGACTTCGCCTTCGGCCGCCTGTTGTCGCACTTTGCGCTCGAGTTCCAACTCTTGAGCCAAGGATTCTGAAAGGAAACACACAGAAAAAAAAGAAAATGAGAAAAATTAAACACCACAAACATTAGCGCGGGGGATGATTTCCATGGCGGTGGAAAAGGATTTCTTCAAAACTTTTCCACTCATGTCGCCTCGAGGGAAAGCGTTTATTTCTTGCCATTTTTTTTTTGAGAGAGAGAGAGAGAGAGAGAGTGCGCGCGAATGCAAATGACACCTGGCGGAGGAAGAAGCTTCAAAGGCGGAGGGAAAAAATCAGCTCCTGGCAGTTATAAAAATCAAATTTTCCTTTTTGTATTTCTACCGTAGCAAAACGGAGAAAACGAAAACACTCTCTTGATGGTAATCTGATTTAAATATTCATTTTTATCTCGAAAGACATACCGCACGAATGGCAATTTTGTTTCAGAGATGAAGAGCAGCCAGAAAGAAAAAACAGAGTGGGGGGATGATTTTATCCGAAAACGAAATAGCTGAGGGACTGATTTGTAGAGACGAAGGATGAAATCTGCAAAACATCAGTTAACCAGCATAAAATTTTATACTGTGAACTTTGGAATAGGTGGAATAATGTACAGCAACTTTATTGTTCCTTCTTTTTCTTCGCTGACAGGTCGGGGAACGATTAAGACAATTGCAAGATTAAATTGAATGGGGCCACTAGGGATATTCTTAAATGGTATGGAGCGAAGTGACTTGTAACTTGTTAGAGGAGAATTTACATTACGTACCACGTGACATGTTCTTTATGTTTAAAATTGTGATTAAAAAAATGCCAGAGAGTATTATTCGAATCTGTTAGCTTGGTATTAACCCCTTGAATTCGTTCGATATGGGTATGTGGTATTTCATCTTGATTGGAAAAGTTACTACAGAATAACAAATGTTTATGAAGAATTATAAACCGCAATTTTAGTCTAAATTTTAGATTTTATTGCAAAAAGAATGACTCTAGAGCCCAATGTTTTCTGCTGATGTGCCTCACACATATCGCATTTTTCTAAAGGCCGATAGTTTAGTGTAAGTTGTTTTTTTTTTGTAGTTGCTGGATAATTCAAACTCATACAGTTCATTCGACTCTAGTTTTGCAAATTTTTTCTCTTCAATAATTCAAAACATCATCATCGTCACTGACAATATAGCAAGTTGAGGCGGCTTTTGTATTAAACCGCGAGAATTTCGCACAAATTTTTGCATAACACTAGGTGTTCAGTTCGTCAGGAAAAGCGAAAACTGTATCGCAAGGTCCACCCCTTAGTGATTCATTAGCCAGCTAGAAGTATTTGAAAGTGGCGTCGTAGCGGTGAGGAGTATTCAGTACAAGAAGCAATTTATGCCGCTAATCAATTGTAAGAAAGGAACAAAGAAGCTGAATAACAATTATTCGAATTATATCAGCAGTAGCAAATATGATGCATTTTTTTGTTACAACGGATCGGATTTTTTGGTGAAAACAGAACATCCGATTTGAGTTGGCTTTTCGTTGTGTTCGTTTCCGCCCAAGAAAGGTTTATACGACGGGAAAAATTGGAAGAGTGCAGCAAATCAGATCGTGAAATAGTAGGCGTTCGTTCGTATATCTGTCAGCCTTTCAGGCTGGTTAGTCCCTGCAAAGCAGGCGCTCTTAGTTCAATTGAAATTCGTGAAACGTTTGGTATACGTGTAAGTGAAACACTATCTGACAGCAGTTTTGCTGGAACCAGCTTCAAAGCCAGAATGTTTTTTTCAATATTCTTCTCTTAAAATCAATTGCCATTGAAGGAAAATGTAGCTTTTTTCAGCAGTGAGAGCAATGTTCTTCGATTGTAAGTTGAAGGTGAAGATTTTTTCCGCTGTCAAGCAACCGATTAAGTTCGGATTTTCTGTTGCCGTTTTACGAAATAAAATTTGTATAATTTGTAAATCATTCCTTTGAGATTGACGTTTTTGGAAGCGTTGAAGATGTAATTTGGTAAGATATTGGGCCTGATCATGAACGTCACCTCACGGTGAAAACGAGATGATTCGTATGCAATTTGTATACCCTTCCTTTCACTTTCACCGTGAAGTGACGTTCGTGATCAGGCCCATTGAGTCACTGAAAAACTACTTGGATCAGGGTTGCCAACTATTTTTTTTAAATCAGTAAGAGATCAGAATAGCTCATATTGGGTTGTCCGAAAAGTTCGCGTCAATTTTTGAGAAAAAAAGTTGATAGTTCTGCGCCTAGGGGCACGGACGGGATTTTGAAATAGGGCTCTGATTGTGTAGTAATTAAATTATAATAGAGTTTTTTCATTGCTCAAAATCTGTAATTTTTTTTTGATACATCAAATAGAAGCCCTGAAAAAACCGTTTCCTGTATGAACTTGTATCCTTCAAACAGGTTAGATAAGACAACGTGGTAGAATCCGGAACCACATTCTGTCCATAAATGTATACAAAAATACCATTTAAGCCATTACTACCCTTTTCTTCTGTTTATTCAATCATGCAGAGGAAGACAAGGAGTCATCATTTATCATGTTTAAACACAAGTCTGAATAATTAGAATCTACATAAATATAAACCTAAGTCAAATAAATCTATGTTTACAAAAATAAATTATAGATAAAAATAGCATTTTCTCCTTCGTTGCCACGTTCTCCGGAACATTGTTTGTAGAGGGTTGTAATAACTTCATAGCCAGGTGACGTATATTGAGTATTCTATGGCCAAGATTGTTCTTTTGGGAAGCACTTCAGTTATTGGATGCATGAACTATTTTTTTGGTCTGTTCTTCGAACCTGTCGGTACATGATTAGCTTACCTTAAATATTTCAGTCAAATTTTTCCATGCTCTAGTTTGACATTGTTTGCCACTGTTGATAATTAAGGAGTGGCAAACAAAACAGTGTTTGTACAAATTTCAAACCAAACTTTATCTGTCAAAAAGTTTCAAATATTTGACCTTCCAACAAAGAGAGTGCGGTCACCTTAACCCTTTAGTACCCAATTTAATACGCAAAAATGCCCGTTTTTGAAAAACTGTTATTTAAATGATACATCATGACAATTTAAGAGTGTTTTTTGTGTCAGTGTCATTTTTGTTGTTTTGTTGTGTATTGAAGCTTGCAAAGTTCGAGTTAAATGGAGTCGCAAAAGTATACATAAATTTATTAAAGTTTTGCCTCTTAAAGGATTCGAAATTGCTCAAATCTGTGACACAACACTACTAGACGAGTGTAAAAAAATGATATCTATAAAAAAATCCGAAAAAAAATCTTAAGCCGCAAAAAAATCTATGTTTACTTTTGAGCGTATGAAATTTCATACGCTGTGCAACTACTGTATATTCTTTTCTCAATAGGATATATCAGCTTCCCGATAATCCGGAGGAGCTGTACATTTATCTGATTGATTTGAACGAAGACGCATTCGAAAATCTAGTGTCAACAAATGATATTGACTTTGTCATCGTGCTCTCAAGCGGTGGAGACAGCGATGTGGATGCTAGAGATAGTGACTCGGAGGACGGCCCTTCCGGTTTTGGCAAACAAGTGAATATCGAGAGCAACATTGAACGAGGCCAATCACAATAATGTTCCTCGGGCAGCAGCAAGAAGCGCAGAGCCAAACACTGGGAAAAAAATGACCTTAAATTCGAATGAGTGACATAAATCCAGCAAGGATCGAGTTCATGCGATGACTCGAAGTCATCGGCTGTTAGGTTTGACGGAATAAATCATTTCATAGATACGAATCCAACTGGTACCTAACGAAGGTGTGCGAATTGCAACCGATGTACAGCGTATATTTGCTTGAAGTGTGATGTGGGTTTGCACCCTTCGGAGTGCTTTTTCCGGTACCATACTCAGTGATACTAAATCCGATACACTGCCGTTCTACGCATAACTGTACTATGTTCTATGCAATCCCTATGAACCGTGGGACAATTATGCGTAGAACGGCAGTACACGAAAGTGCTAATAAACCATGAAAATGGTTGTTGAAGTTGAATTTAATGAAATAAAACCGTTTTGTTTGATATTCAAATGATTTCCATTTTTGATACTGTATCGGCTTAGTGTATGAAATTTCATACGTCAGATATCTCAACTTCCGAAGAACTCCAAACCAAAATATCGCGTTTCCCCCCGTTTCGGGACAAACCTAGATGGACTAGAAAGTTTCATGCCATTTGGATCAAGTTCTTGTACACCTGGGCAGTAATGGGTTAAGGAAGACATATGTGGAACATAATATTAAGATCGCGACTACTCAAGCTATCATAGTTTGATATGTGGGAGTGTACCCTTTCGAACTTCTAAATCAGCAGCCAATGTATTTAACATAATTGCATTTTTTACATAACTAAACAACATGATCGATATTATGACATCTTGGACCACAATTACATGAATTGTTAGTAGCAAGACCTACACGATAAAGGTGTGAATTGAGCCCGAATTGATGGAACTTTGGGGATAATAGAGTAAAACCATCTTCCAAGATCATCCCTACATTGAATCTGCCAACTGATCAAAGCCTATTATCGGCAAAAGGACAATAATTAATAACACGTATCGACTCGTAATGTGTGCCTACGCCCGTATGTAGGCAACTAAATTGCTCGTGGGAGAGGAAAGCGAGTGGTTAGTGAAATAGAAAAAACATCGTCAAATCGTCAAATTGTTTAACTTTTTTACTATATTTTCTGTTCGTAGATACTCATAATACAGAATTCCTTCCCAATCCCACCAGACACAGAGTATGACGCTCTTCGGGTAGAAACCAGCTTTGGGATTAGGCAATGGTGGTTCATTTCATCCATCCAAATTTTTCATTGTGTTTATGAAGCGAGTCGCAGATGGAAATGCGATCCCATAAAGATGAATGAACTCAAAAACGAAATCAAGCGCGAAATAATATGCAGAAACGCCAGACTTTTTTCAAATGCATGCAGTTCAAATTTTGAATATGTGAAGAACATTGCATATTCTCATACGGTTTTTGAATTAAATGCATCTCAGAACGCTATCCTCAATGTTTATTCATTCAATTTGCGTTGACGGCATTGCGCTGTGTTCTGTCTGAAATCCGAAAATCATAAATTTTAGATTAATTAGACTCAGGGGTTAAGCCATTTTTTTTTCTTTGCGAAATAACCATGGATAAAACGACAAAGAACGTTCTCAAAGAATACATTTTGCTATATACCGTAATCAATAGTTCTTTTATTATTTTTTTACTTTTAACTTTGCTAGGTTATCTTCAGTGACGAAAAAAGTCCATTTTGGATGGTCCTGATGGTTTCAACGGGTACTGGCGTGATTTACGGAAGGAGGAACAGTATTTTTAAACCAAGAATTTTGGTGGAGGCTCGTGCATGGTTTGGGCGGGATTCTGTGCAACCGGAAAGCACAAGTTTGCTTTCACATCATTCAAGGAATACACATGTTCTGAAATCCTCTCTCCTACCGTTTTTGCGTGGATATCGTCACAAAAAATTCACATTCCAGCAAAATAATGCTACTATTCATACCAGCAAGGAAACTAACCAATGGATTAAGGACAAAAAACTTAATTTTTTGGACTGACTAGTTCGCTCTCCAGTCTTCAATCCTGTTGAAAATCTAAGGGGGATCCTTGTACGCAGAATTTACACTGAAGGAAAGCGGTACAACACGATTGAAGAGCTGAAGGTCGTAATTTTGGAAAAATGGAAAAATATCGAAAAATCTGTTCAGAAAAATTTGGTAAATAGTATGCCAACACGAATTTTCCAGGTTTTTACCTCAAAAAGGCAAGGTTGCCAATTATTGACTTGTAAATCAGGCAATAGTTTAGAATTTTTCATTGACAATACAAATGAATTTTGAAATGGTCTTATAGAAACTTGACAGCTGAAATTGTCATATTTGAGCACAATAAATAAACAAACAATTTTTTGAACGAAATTGACGTGAATATACTTTATTCTAAACATTCAACAATGTATGAATGTATCTTGTTGAAATTCTAACTGCTTGTGTTGCAACTAAATATAATCAGGGTGGTCTTATAGAAGTTGGACAAAATGGAGATAGAGAAAAATATACGTAAACTATATACGTCATAAAGGTTTTCGATGTGATGTGAGTGCAGGGGAGTAGGATTATAACTTTGTAAAGTAAAATCTTTAAATTGACGAAAAAATAAAAAAGCTGGATAAAAATATAAAACAGCAAAGAAAACTGGAGATTTTTTTGCCTTTGACTGTATCGTTGGCAAGCTTAAAAAAATGGCAATATCCAGGAAAAACTGGAAGGTTGACAACTCAGCTTCTTCCTTTGTTCTGGTTTCTCCACGACCAAGTGCGAACAACGCCGAAGCCAAACTACGTGACTTTCAAATGGTATTAGATTTCAATGATCAGTTTCACTCGCCTCTAACATATGCGCTTCTTATCATACATTCTTTGAAATGCTAATAAAATTGACTGCTATGAAAATTTTAAATGAACACACTTCGAAAGATTTTATTCATTTGTTTTTCTGCTATTCTTTGGCATCAAACCTAGTTCGAGAGTATGTCTCATAAGCACATCAAGTAGAAATATATATTAAGTATCATTGGCATACTTGCAGAATTAGTTGGAAAAACATGTTTTCCCAGTCATTCAAAACCTGACCGGAATGGACCCCTTTATTAGCAGGATTCATTTTGTTGAAAATTGAAAGAACAATTGTTCTGAGTGATTAAGGTGAAGGTGGAAGCTAGCCACAAATGGATGCCACAATGGCGCTCATTTCTTTTATCTCCCTCCCTCACCCCTCGCCCGAAAATCAATAATTTTTCGAAACAGTGTGAAGAAAATGATGGTTTTCGCACACTTCTCATCAAGTAATATCAACCAAACTCTAATCGATTACTCACAAGATATTAAATTTTCATCTGCCGTCGCAATGTATAGTGAAAAACGTCGTAAAACTCGAGCTAGTGCTCTGAAAGTTGAATTTTCATTTTTCAATCTTCGACAATGGTTTTGTTTGTATTGGTGAAAGCATCGTTATTTTTTCGACACTGATGCCAGACAACATCATGGAAACAGATATAAAAACCACTTAATAAATTGTTATTCCTGAGTCATAGCGTTTCATGTCATGAAAATCAATAGAATAAAATTGTGTTGATATCAATACAATTATTATTTTTACGTTTAATGGGTTTATAATGTAAGTTTTAGCAACTTTAACATTGGGTAAGAAAATTGTATTGCAGAGCTCGGAATATTGCCACGGCTGCCTATGCTTCCAAAAACAGTAAACAGAAAAGTATTACATTCAATCAAAATGCCTCGGCCAACGAAGAGAAGGATTAAGGCTCTCCAACATGAACATGTGAAAACAATACGATCAACGAAGGAAAATATTAAGGAATTATCAACATCGAGTTACTATGTGGAAGAACTTGTTAAATAATATCAAAAGAGCCCCAATTCGCATGTGTTATGAATTTTCTCATGTTACGCTCGCGTATAATCAGAATTTAACTTCATATGCAAATGCACCTTCTATATATATTTATATTTGAGGGGCTTAGAATGCAAGGGGTGTGAGTGACTTGATCGATTTCTCTTCATCAACTTTTTTGTTAGTTAATAACTCAATTGCAAAAACGTTCCAATTTAAGTTCGCTATAGAATCTGATAGGTGAGGTTCTGACCAATCTTCCACATTGTCAAATACAGCTGGGAATGTATTTGCAGCTAAGCTATGACCAAAAGAGAGAGTCGATGTAGAGAAATCGATCAAATCACTTACACCCCTTTCATTCTAAGCCCCACATTTGCAATTGTTCATCGGAACATATCGTTCATACATTTTACTTTAGTATTGAATTGTTATTTTTTTTTCAAATGTATTCAAAGACTCGTGTCAATGAAGCGCCACACAGTCTGATAAGTGAATTGATCTATTTACCTATTACCTATTACCTTATTTTTACACGTGGGTTTACCTATACTACTTAAAATGGCTAGCTTCCACCTTCACCTTAAGGGTTTCTTACACGATAAATAATAATGACATTACTTCATCAGAAAGGCAATAACAATGTCGTTATTACGACATTGTTATATTATTACAAAATCGTTATTACGGACAGTAATGATATATTTCTCGCTTCATCATTACTATAATAGAGCAGGGACACTATCGTTAGAGGTGTGTAGGATATTGCGCGTCATCTTGAGTTAAAATCTATGTTTGTGAGGCAGTTTACTCTCTACCAGGTTAGTGGGCCCAAAGGCTATTCTAAATTCTTTAAATTTGATTGAAAATTATTACTTGCTGTTTCTTGGAAGAATAAAACACGTGCACTCTGTCCAACTTCTATAAGACCACCCTGATTCTATTTCGTTGCAACACAAACAGTTAGAATTTCATACATTGTTGAATGCTTGAAATAAAATATATTCAACATCAATTTCGTTGCTTGTTGTTTCATTATTTATTGTGCTTAAATATGATAATTTCAGCTGTCCAGTTTATATAAGACCACTTAAAAATTCATAAGTATTATCAATGAAAAATCCAAAACGATCGGCTGATTTACATGTTAATAATTGGTAACCTTGCCAATTCGACTAATAACCTTGAAAATTCGTGTTGGAATACTATTTACACAAGTTCTGCTGAACGGATTTCTCGATATTTTTTCATTTTTACGAATTTGCGACCATGAGCTCTTCAATCATGGTGTAAAGTTTTCTCTTAGTATAGATTCGGCGTACAAGGATCCCCCCCCCTAAGAGCGAGCCGGTCAGTCTAAAAAAATTAGTTTTTGGTTCTTAATCCATTGCTTAGTTTACTTCCTGGTATGAATAGTTGCATTGTTTTGCTGGGATGTGAATTTTTTGTGACTATATCCACGCAAAAACGGTAAGAGAGAGGATTCCAGAACATGTGTGTAATCCTTGAATGATGTGAAAGCTATCTTGAGCTTTCCGGTTGCACAGAATTCCGCCCAAACCATATACGAGTCTCCACCAAAATTCCTGGTTGAAAAATACTGTTCCTTTTTCCGTAAAACACGACAGTACTCGTTGAAACCATGAGGACCATCATTTTGAACTTTTTTTCGTCAGTGAAGATAACCTATACGTTGAAGAACTTTTAGTTATGGTATATAGCAAAATGTATTCTTTTGGAAACATTCTTTGTCACAACATACCATGCCCCACTGTCGGTTCATGTGAGCTTTGACAATACTCAGACGTCTTCCGATGTGAGATGGTGTAAGATGAGGAGCTTTAACCTTTTAAGCCCTCTTTATGTAAGGATTTTTTACCAAAATTTGACGAATTGTCACCCGAGCAGTTGAGTAGTTGAAATATTGCTTCATTTGCACATGCGATTTTGAGGTATTCGAACCTGTTCTAGCTATCTCCCGCTTATCCCGGTCAGAGAGCTTCGATTTACGTGGAGCTCTCTCCTTCTTACCGTATCCTTGAGGATTCGCTGAATAATTGAGCGCTACTTGATGGGATCATCCAATCCGACGAGAAATTTCTCTGATACTAAAATTTTCTTGGTGAAATGCATCGCTTTGGTTTCTTCTGGTCTTATAGAAACTTGATAGTTGAAAATACGCTCAGCGCTTGCACACTCTCATATGAAAATCATGCAGTGTATGGTAGTCACCAATACCTACACACTAGAATATAAATTGAAGCATTGTTTGTATACAATGACACAAAGCAGCAAGATCATGGTCTTATATAAGTTGGACAGAGTGTAGCACTTAATAGATCGGAAAGATGTTTGCATCAATTGATAGGAAATATTTCTAAGCGTCTATCACAATTAATAAAGTGTTATTTTCCATGAGATAAACAATTGAATAACTGTAAAATGTCAAGCGTTATCCAAACACCCTAACTGCCAATTTACGGTTTCTCCAACACAGACTTCAAAATCAATGTACCTGTGGGAATTCGCTTTGCAAATTTACATGCAAGTTGGGGGTATTTTTGTCCCCACCGAGTTTCCCTAACATGAACTTCAAAATCCATGTGCCTGGGGGAATCCACTTTGCAATGCATGCAACACGGGGATATTTTTGTTCATATGAAAATGTGTTTCTGATACTAGAGGTGAATTATCTTTCGCGGTTCGAGATCTACGTAAACATGAGAGATGCAATAATTTCAGAGGGAAATCTATATAAATAAAAATGTAAGGCAAAATCTGTTGGTAAGCGGAAAACCCGAAGAAGGGATGGTCCGATTTTAGCCTTCTTTATTTTGTTGTATTCGTCTCTTCCCGTAGATCAATATAGTGGAGAGAAAAACCGGAAAATTTTCGGAAAACTCTGAAAGAAGGTCGGAAAATTCGGAAAATTGAATTCCCACATGTTCCAAAGTTACATCATTATAAGCGTTGTTAGTCCATTTGATGTTGGTGTTGGCGCTAACGAAATTGATTTTTGTTCGAAAGTGGAAAAGGATTTTCAGACGGAAAAACGCATTCCTATATCTTCTATCTATATAAACATAAATGGAAGGCTAAATGTGTTGGTGTGCCCTAAACCCGAGGAAGGAATGGTCCGATTTGAGCTGTCTTTATTTTGTAATATTCTCTATATCAAACATGTATTCCATGTAACGGAGAAACATGTTATTTCCAAATGTTTGAAGAATCTTGAACGAGAATTGTGTCTGAAAATAATTTTATATTATAAGGACGAATTTTTGTAGAAGTACTAGACAATTTATAGTAAAAGGAAATTGTAAAGGGTCAAAGGGTAATCAATCAATGAAGAGTTCAGTGATTGGACTCACTAACGTTCACTTAGTAAGAAAACGTGGATGGTTGAAAGTATTCAAATCAAAAAATCTATTTTGGGCCGGACGAAGTTCCTCGGGTCAGCTAGTGTAAAATACAATTATCTTTTGGCAATTCTTCCGTTCACATGTTTTGGTAGTCCTAGGCATCATATCAAACATAAAAGGACGGTCATAAAATTTACTTGTAACGAAGAACATAATCTATTACAATGCATTAATTGATCTTACATGGCAACTGTTCAACCTTTTTACTCACGAAGCAAATATTTTGAATTCAATTGAATTCGAAAATTGTTTCATTCAATCGATAATTTAATCAATACAATACAAATGTTTACTAAACCAACGGTAGTCCCACGTCAACCTTCGGTTATTATCATAGATTGTGCTCATTAGTTGTTATGTGAAGGTCTGTCCTTGTTTAACTGACCTTCCAGAACGAATTAACAATCATACCTTGGTAATAATAATTTTATTGAGAAAGAGAATATTTCATTTGAAGGAAGTGTAACATAGATAATTTAAACTAATATTCCTTCTAGAAAATTTTTCTCTGTATGAAACAAAACTATGAACTCCCTGCTCCTGATTAAAAATGAAGAATATTTTATCCGAATAGCATGATATATTCACATTCAGAACTGGGAATAGTCGAAGAAAATGTAAATAATCATTAATACTATTATTATTATTTTTGAATTTTTTTTTCAAGATTTTAAATAGTAAAGAACAGGAATAAAAAAATTATATATTGTTAGCGAGACAGTTTACTGTAATGTTTGAATGCAGGCTAAAGCAAGGAATTCTGTTTCATTCCTCTATTGTTTTTTGTTGTTGAAATGCTGCCCAGAATAGGATCATTTGCAGATCGTTTAAACCATAACCATTGCTGATAGATGAATATGATAGAAGGGGAAGTTTCTCATATCCCCAAATTTGGAGTGTTGGTGCCAGATTAATTTTTTTCATACACATCTTATTTAAATTATTTCTTGATTTGTTTATCTTTTAATTTTTCAATTATTCAATTTGTTAATACCTTAACTCCTATACTCTTTGAATCTTTAAAATTTTAATTTTTCAATTCTTTAGGTTTTTACTACTTCAAATGTTTAATTATTCATTTTTTTCATTCGTTCACTTTTTCATTCTTTCATTGTTCCATTCTTTCATTGTTCCATTCTTTCATTCATTCATTTTTCCATTCTTTATTCTTTTATTCCGCCGCTCGATTGGAGTTCTATGAAACGAACCCGTGATGTGTAATTGAATATATCATCGGGTCGGTAGTTTTTTAGGATTTTATAGGAGTTCTCTTCGTTGCCTTTTCCGGTGTATCGGCCGTCGCGTTTGGAATTCGATAATGAGTACGCACAATAAATAACACAATACATCACTGATTGGTTTAAAAGAGTTCTCTCGGTTACCTTCTCAGGTTTCCAATATGTAACTGTCCGCGGTCGTGATTGGATTGGCGACTGAAAAAAGAACCTGTATTTATGAATATTTAGTCGGTCCAATCAATTTAACAGGTTTTCCTTCTCAGGATACCTAAAGAAAACATTTCGACCTGTTACTGTCGCACATTGATTGCTCAGAACTTTTACAGCTTGTGAATTTCAACATTCAGCAAAGAAATCTGATGTCTCACAACTTTCTCCAAATACCGTTGTCACGCACGAACTAAGGTTATCATGAGCCATTGGCGAGTATGTGTCGAATATTCAATAGGCACAGTATTTGTTTTGATTTCTGTATATCTCGTACAGTACTTAAGTAGCGATACATCACTTCAATAGCAAACACTCGTATTAGCTAATAAGTTTGTAATTATAATTAGTACGTAAGCGTCATTAGGGTTCTGTATACCTGTTGATTTGTTGAATTAAAAAAAAAATAAAAATAAAAAATAAAAATAAATTTTCGGAATTCGTTTCGACGAGTGGTCGATAGTTCGCGTTAAAATAATCACTTACCGCAGTGAATCCTGATTTTTCTTAACAATTCCCACTAACAACTATCCCTTCCATGATAAACGCTAGGGAACCACGCTATAGAGGCGACCCTTCTGGCCTTCAGGCGGCGAATATCATACTAACATTCCTTCCCTTCCCCTGGTGACTGTAAGGACGTAGCCGTTGTCGTTATAGACTATTCAAAGCTCGATTCACCGAAACTTGCATAATGAGAATGGTTTGCTAGTCCCAAGCGTCATTCTGTGTGTTCTTTGCGCAATTTCGCTGGTTCAGATCGATCACGGAGAGCAACTACGAATTGTACAGTCTACCCAAGCTCAAGCTCCCCAAATTTGGTGTGTTGGAATTCACAGCATTAGAGTTACTCTACGGATTTTTCTCTTTTGAAACAAATGTGCTAATTTTTGTCTTTGAAAAATATAATTTGGAATAACGAAAATTGTTTCGGAATCACAAAGAAACACTCTCCGTGTATTTGGCATAAATGAGGCGAACACCCAAATCTACTTTCTCCATCAATCAAAACACGCTCTCTCAGAGTGACAACCCCCCGGGCAAAGAACTACATACAGCTGCCAATAAAAAGAGCTCTTGCTAAATGGTTCCACCTCGGATCGCAGCATGAAATTAAATCAACTTTGTTCATTCTTTCCGTGTTTATGATGTCTCACTTGGCATATCATAGCCTGGCTCCCTCGCCCTCGGTGAACCTTCCGACAATGGCAAATATTTTCTGCATACCTTTCCCCGCCCACCCATCCATCCATCCATCGTTGCCACAGTTGAATGTAAGAAACGGCAACCAACAGTAACAACAATTTACTTTTTATAAAATCTCTGTGTTTGCTTTTGCCGGCTGGGTGGACTGAAAAAGCCTTGCGGCATGTAGACTCAGCCGCGGTCGCATGTGATTTTCGGCTTTCTTAGTGGGCGAATTTTTACCGCTGGATGGGAGCAGAGAGATCAAGCGTGGGGGGATGGAGTCTGATTCGCGACCGTGCTTAGAAATGCATGAACCCAACCGGCTGCGTAGTATCAAACGGCTTTTCACTCTCTTTCGCCGTTCTGGCTGGAAGAATTTATGCTTCCTTGTTACCCCCGAGGGGGGTAACATTAACTCCCGAAATAAGAAGTACACAAAAAAAAACTGCCACCCCCTTGGGTGTGGATCAGCGCAACCGTTTGCTGTACCACAATAGCAATAACGGCGGCGACAGACAAAAAAAAACTCGGAGAGAGAAGAAAACGGCGAAAGGTACAAAAATGAATAAATTGGATTATGTTTATGAAAAAACATTTAATACAAATATAAGAACAAGTCGAATAAAAATGCTTTCTTTCGTAGCGCCAGGCTCATATTGTGGGGTACTTTCCTTGTTCTAGAGACAAGGGGCACCAGGTTTTTTTTCCGCTGAAAAAAATTTCGTGCTCTCCTCACTTTTAATATATATTTAAATTTGCACAGAAAGTGCTCATTTGTATCGACAGGGCCTCTCAAATGTAGCGGAAAAAGTAGCAGCAGGCCCCCGATGTTTTCCGTTCCTCCGGAATGAGCTTCCCCGCGCGGGGGCAGGGGACAAAAGCGCGGCGGAATAAAATGGATTGATGTAAAATTGCAAAATGATTATGAAAATGGATCTAACTTCGTTATGTTACGATTGACATCATTATTGTCATCATTTGTTTTCGTCCCCCCTCCCCCGCATCTACATGGTTCGCTAACGGAAGGAAAAGTGGTCTTGTTTAGCTTCCTTCCCCCACGGGTTGTATGAGAAGTGACGGAGGAATCGCAGAGGGGTGCATAAAGTGCGAGCAGCAGATATTGAGTGCAAAGCCAGAAAGTAATAGCAAGGTTCAGCGGTTTTCAATAGCGCTGATAACGCGCTTTGCTGAAAAGTTTACAAATGCGAGCGACAAAATTTGCATATTATTTTCTCGAGTGTCGAGTGGTGGTGAATTGGAGGAAGATCATAAGCGTAAAAAACCTGGTGCTGGTGGAACGGAAATGGGTCGTCACAGTCACCTTCAATGTGGCAGTTTGAAACTGGAAATGTCTTTTTGATATCGATGCAATTGGAATGGGACAGCCCGCCGACCGGAACTAATAAAATTATGGTGAAATTATGTTCTGCTGAACCGTGGATTTTTGTGGAAGGAGCCTTATTTATGGTCTGAAACCTGCTTGAAGATGGTGTGATAGATGGAACGCGTTTTCACCATATTGTGCCTGGTGATATCTACTGTGTACTGGAACATTACTAAAAACTTTGCCTATTGTGATTCCCCAGATGTTCTCCATAAGTTTTTGATCTAGAGAGCAGGATGGTCTTTGCAGAACCTAAATTTAACGCTTCGCGAACCTCATGCAAGTCAAGTTAATTCAAAGCACCGTGCCATTATCTTGTCCAAAATTGATAGTGTTTGTGGTTACGATTTGGAAACGGGATGAAATTTGTCTGGAGTAGAGTTGTATACACTGCTGAGTGCATACGAGTGCTATGGCAAGTTAATTCTGAAATACGATTGGTAAGGCGTCGTGCACAAATCACGTAACGCTAAAAATGCGATTTTTGGACCCCCTCCCCACCTATTTAACAAAAAGTAACGCAGGACAAACCCCCCTCCCCCTTATGTCACGTAACGCTAATCTTTACACAAAGTCAAAGTAATTCGTTCAACACAAAAAAAATAGATGTCTGCCCAGGTCGGAATCAAATGTTCTTACGGAAGTTCCTTATATGCATGCAGTGACATCGGAAGACCTTCTGTCAAGTTCATAGAATTTTGAACAAACATAGATGGAAAAGTAATGCTAACATCAGTTGGGATTGGTTCTTTCAACCCATCTGGTGTTAAGCTGAGAGGAACATGGACTGATATAAATTGATGTTGATTTACACTACTCCTTGGTTCAATGAGGTGTTTCTGTCGGATGTCCTTACGTGATGAGCAAACCACTCGGCTTAATATCATACTAGTTCCGCTTCATCGATTTTGGAGTTTTCGAACTGAAAATACTCTGCTTTGAGGGAATATCAATCAATCGCTAGATTATTGTTGGTCTGAAAAAATCTTTTTATCTTAGCTTTTTCTCAAAAAAATTGTATTGAAATCTGCTTTTGGTTTATAAGTCGAATTTTTAAGCTTAATTTTAGCTTTAGCATCATTGGTTGGCATTAAAATTGTTGATTAGACCATGTTGATGGTATGCACGTAATGCCAGAAAACATATACACTTTGGTGAAAATACATTGCTTTATTGAGGTGTAACGAAAATTTATTCAGTTACCAGGGGATGCTTGTATACATTGGGCAACGTAAATACCTTCATTATAATATATTTCAGGTACACACAAAAATGTTATGATAATAATGAATTAAAAGGTAGCATAGTAAGGCTAAACTGGAGAACCGTCAACGCTTGAGAAGGGCACATAGTAACGTTAGGGAAGATGGGGGTAAAACGGACATGTTAAGAAGAACTTCAATTATATATTTGGAAACTCATGTTTCCCAAAACTTTGATGCAGTTTCTTGCGATTCAATATACTGTTTTTCTACCTGTTTGGTAAAATATTTTACAAAAAAGTGTTTTTCACTGAAATTAAAACCGACCGAAAAAAAGTAAAGCTTTTTTCCGATGCGGGTAATATGGACACATATTGGGGGTAATATGGACATGTTTGTAACAAATGAAGCGTACAGGTTTATCGATCGCGAGAGGAATAATTTTATTCAACCAAGGTCTGAACTTATCACGAATGTCCGTTAAATGATGAAAAAATCGAATTAATCCACCTACAAGTGATATCGTGCATTTCAGCAGCATAAACGGACAAACCCTCAACTATTTTGCTTTTGGTTCCAGTCAGCTTCTAAACAGTCCACATTTGGCGATTTGATTTCCATTTATACACGCAGGGCATTCCTTAGGAAAAGATTAAACAGACTTTTAACAGTCCATCTCACTCCCACTGGCAACTGTCCGTTTTACCCCATCAGTACAATTGTTTCAATAATTTAAATTTTCCACTCAAAAATGAATTTACTTTTCCGTACATACCTAATATCGCTTCTCTGTTAACTCACAAACCGAAATATAACCATCAGCGAATTGAATTTTGATATTAAACCACTGAAAATGCTTAATATCGGAGCAACTAAAAATACATCCACACGCGGAATCATGTATGATTTTTTGTTTCCCTATTCCACTTTCGATTAGTATTCATTGCCATAGGGTGGCTTAAATATTATACAATAACATGTAGAAGGTGTTCTCATTAACAGAAATTTAAAATTCAAAATGTAACTATACAAATCAACCACCTGTCCATTTCACCCCCACTGTCCGTATTACCCGCGGTTCCCCTATATAGCTCATGCTTAGGATATGGACAGGACAGGAGTTTTTTTTATTCAAACATTAGTCGTCCAACCATTTGATGGTTCAGCAGATGGTCCTAAAAGCTATTGTTTTGTTCTCGCCCAGTTCAGAAGCTTCTATTTCTTCATCTTATCTTCATCTTATCGTGGATATCTTCAGATGCTTTTCTAAATCTTCAAAGTCTGGTCCTGGAACCTCAGATTTGATGTATTATTCTTGGCATATATTGCTTAAGAAAGTAACATAAAGTGTTCTGGTGTCCGAATTAATCTGAGTGGATTCAGGTGTTTCAGTTTGTTTTGTTCAATTCAACAATCAATTGCAAAACGTAGTTCAAAAAACAGTGAAATAGGATTTCGGTCGTAGTTGAATCTCTCTAGGTTATGTTTAACGACGGATTCCAGTGAGAGTGGGCGAATTCAGCCTTTTCAATGGTTCGAGCTTCAATAGTTCCTGAACTGATTCAATCCCTTCTATTCGCTTTGAGATGTGCATTTTCAATTCATTTGAAAAATAAACTTTCAACTGAAATGAATTTCCACGACAGTATGAGTGTACTTTTGGAATTTAAATTCTCTGTGCTTTAGTATGAAAAAAGATAAACGATGTTAATTATATATTATAACACTATATGAATAAAATAGGTGAGATGGGAAAAATAATACTGGTCTCTAGCCATTATTGCAACGTTATTTTAAAAAAATCTGTGAATTCTGTATGAAACACAAGAAAATTGAAATTAAAACAGATTCTTGGTTTAAAAGTCTAAAAAATATGTAGACATACAGATTGTTATGTAGGTACGGTAAGCTAGCGGTGCTTGCTTACTGGTTGCTGTTAAACACATTAATACACGTGCTTTATCATTTTGGCTCAGGAAACACACCTCATTCAGTCCCAGAATCGAAGCTAGCTGCTAAAGCATATAGGGATCCGTGAATTCATTTAGGAATAAAAATAAAATTTTGTTACGTAACGATCACGATCAGTTTTGGAGATGATGATTAACTTACTTCAAAAAACTGGAAAGTTCGAAACTACACTGTCAAGGAAACTTCATTCTATAGTATATGATAGTGCGTATTCAGTTTTGTGAAAAAGTTCAAGAGCTTTATTTAAAAATTCGATTAGTTCAAAAATTGCTTGGCAAAGGCAAAGGTGCGCAGTGGCTGTGGGGCAAAAGTTCGCACCAGAGTTTTGCTCTGAAAAAAAAATCTAAAATGTTTTCAACCAAATTTTTTACGGGACCCACAAAGAGAAAACTTTTTTGATTTGAAGAAATGCACTCCAGAAATGCTCAAATGGCCTGACAGAGGCTTCGGAAGAGAGTCTCGAAGCGTCGGATTGCAGCAGACCTCGATATTTCTGAATCAGCTATGACGAAGAGGCTCATATCAGAGAGTGATTTATGATTTGAATTTTCTTTTATTTTTATTTTTATCATATGACGAGTGGCAGTCTTTGTCATTTTCATCGTTTTTTTTTTCGATCGAGTTTGATTGTTTTTAAATATCAGAAAATTCAAAAATTCTTCGTAATAAAAATGTTGGATTTTGTGTCTAATACGATCTATGGCCTTAACTAAGTTTCGCAATAAATTGAAAAAAAATCCTATTCCGATTCACATGGAAATTTAGATGTGAGGAAAGAGGAGCATGGAAAAACACCGATGAAAATTGAAGATGTCAAATTGCTGTTTTGGATGGCCAAATTCAACAACTTCTTCTTCTTCTTCAATGGCACTAACGTTCCTAGAGGAACTTCGCCGTCTCAACGTAGTATTACTTGCGTCATTTTTTATTAGTACTTAGTTGAAGTTTCTATGCCAAATAACACGCCTTGAATGCATTCTGAGTGGTAAGCTCTAGAATACGCGTGATCACAGTGCAAGTCGGAGGAAATTTCTTTGGCGAAAAATTCCCCCGACCAGAACGGGAATCGAACCCGAACACCCGGCATGTTAGTTATGACGCTAACCACTCGGCCACGGGGGCAATTCAACAACTTACTAACCAATACATTTTTGACATAATAATGTTTACAGGTCCAGAAGTGAAAAACAATTTCCAACTGTTCGTTTCAGTTGCAGTTCAAAACCATCAAAATCATTTTTTCTCCTCAGTAAATTTATTTATTTTTGCTTTACATTATCTGTTAAATCGAATTTATCTTGGACAGCGAAATTTTTATCCATTTGATCATAAAAACACAAAATACTAATGCGTTAAAATCTACTCAACCTTGTTTGGACGCAGCTATTTGAAACATTAAACGAACGAATAAACGAACTTTCATCAATATTATTTATTTCTTCCGAATATTTCGTGCACTCAAGATGTTGTTCAAAAGCGATAATGTTAGGTTTATAGGGTACGTGTCGAAATACTTTTCGATACAGAACCATTTTGTAAACTAAACAACGAAATGTGTCAGAATTGATGGGATATAAGCAACGTACGTTAAATTGTGTTTCAGGAAATTTTGTTTATGTTTGTTTGAACGATGAGTTATGAGTTGTTATATTATTTTTTCTTAAAGTTCGATACATTGTGAAAACGGATGATAAATCACGATAACTATTTATAGCTGTCATAGGTATTAGATTTAAATAGTTTTTTAAATATATATTTTATTTGACAGGAAACAAACGTCAATTCATTAATTTTAGGTTGCAACGGATATACGACGCTTCGAACATTTTCCACTGACTAGATTCTCAAAGGATAATTTCTTATTTTATTTCTAGAAACTCACCGGAATAATTCTGCCAGAACGCGCCGGTCGCCATGATGTCGAGTCCCGGATAGTTCCACGCCTTGCCCTCGGGAATGTGTGGCTGCGGGGGCGACACTTCCTGGCTGGCACCCCTCGAGATGATCGGGCTTCCCTCCTTGGAGAACCGTTCCGCCGAGGAACCCCTTTCGCGGTCCCTTTCCCGCTCGTGCTCTCGACTCCGTTCCCTGTCGGTGTCCCGATCGCGAATCCGATCCGACTCGATTCGCTCCCGTTCCTCGCGTCCCTTCTCGCGATGCTTCTCCCGCTCGCGCTCCTTTTCACGTTCCTTCTCGCGTTCCCTTTCCGTTTCCCGTTCGCGTTCCTTTTCCCGCTGCTGGTCGTTGCTGATGTTTTCTGTGATTGAACAAGAAAAAAAATTTTTAGATTAGATTAGAAAAGTCACGTTCCGCGGCTCTACCCACAGATTCCGCACTTACCTGCGATAATTCGCAGCGCTTCGGTTGGGGCTCCCGAGGCTTTGATAATCTCTTCCAGCTGGGTGCGACGCTTCCGCTCGCTATCCAATCGCTCCTTCAGCTGGATTCGCAATCGGCGCTCTTTTTTGAAACGTTTCTGATAAAGCCCTGATAAAAAAATAAGAAAGAAAAGAACGTAAAGCTCACGGTTTAATTAAATTCGCCAGCATTGGCTTGTTGTCGAGTTTTCCCCGAAATCAACTTCATTGTGATTTATGACGCTAAATCGTTGACGAATTTCGATCAATCATTTATGAATTATCTTCCTCCTCATTCGTCCCCATCCATCTTTGCACTTTGTTGGAATACAATTCATGAAAAAGGAGGAAATTTTAACTTCGGTTATCTTCATTTCTGCTGCTTTCTTCAAGGTATAATTTGCTAATCCAATTTAAAATATATGTATACACTCAAATGAGTGAAGAACGCGCGCGCTAACGAGAGGAGGGGGGGGGGGGCGGTGTAACGATTGAAAAGAAATATAATAATAATAAAGCATAAACAATCGCTTACCTCGGAGTCGCTTTTCATCGGCCAACTGGCGTTCCAAGGAGTCTTTGACTTCACGCTCTCGGATTACGTCCATCTTCAGCTCAGCTGCTTGGCGAAAATGCGACGAGAGAGAGAGAGAAGTAGAGAAAAAAAAGGAGAGTAATAACAGCGAAATGGTAATCTTTTATTAAATTTTGATTGTGAAGTAACACGCGGTTTGCGCTCGCAATTTATCGAGTGTATCAAGTGCCGGATGTAATGCCATCGAATGGTATCTAACTCCGTGTTAGAATTACCGCCGTCCATGTAGCCATCAATCTTGATAGCATTGAACGTAATTTGACTGCCTAAATAAATTCCCCTCCTTACCAAAGTAAGAACAAAAAAAGATGAAAATCGATCGTTTGCTCTAATCAACCCGAGGCATAGAAACGAAAAAAAAACACATCACATATGATACGATTCCAGACAGCAGACACCGTCTAATATCGTACGCAATTTAAGATTTTCCCCGAGCTATTAACCAAACAGAGAAAAGAAATCGAATCACAAAAAAAAGATAAAACTTCACAGACGGCGGCGGTGACGGTGGCGGCGGTGGCGATGGTGGTGATCTATAGTTTTAGTGCATTAATCCCAATCATTTTCCACCGGCAGTTCCTCATCAATCCAACAAATTTTCGTCCAATATCGCTTGCAGCGTGTTAAATTGAGTGGCTATATTTTCATTTGGATGCGTTTTCCCCCCTCCCTTCATTCTTTGCTGCGCTTTTTGAGTCGTCCCAAGGGGTGATCCAATATCATTTAATAAAAAAAAACAAAGCTGAAAAATTGTGCGCCGAGCTACCCAAGATCCATCCTTTCCGACGAGGAAGTGAATCGGATCGGGGAAAGGGGAATTCGATTTGTCTGCGAGTGTGTTTGCGTTTATCAAAGCGAACGATCGCAACTTCGGTCCATCCGTCAGCGGGGAAACAACGCAACGCACAGTGCGAAAGAGATGGCAAAAAATGAATTAATATAAACGTGGATAAACGTTTTCACTTTATGGGGCCATAATTAAAGATAATTTTTATCGATTTTTGTGCATTTTTCCTCCAAGTGGCTCTCGCTTTTCGGAAGGATTCTGTGTGCATTTGTTGGAGTTGGAGTCGGAGTGAGTGACTGACTGACTGACTGACTGACTGATCGGGTTCGTCGCTTATTGCCGTTGCACACAGCTTTCGGCATTTGATTCGGCGCGACTTCAATTCTCAGGACGAGGACGAACGACGCAGGAATGCAGAATATCGCTGCTACACACACAATAGGCAATCCCAAACCCAGCGGTCCTTCCTAATACGGGGAAGGAATGTATAATAACCATGCTTTTTAGAGGGGGACCCCTCTATTTCATAAAAGCAATGTTTATTCCGACATTAACCTATCATTTAACATTTTTCGATTATATTTTCGCTTTGATTCCGGCATATGGTTAGTGAATGCTCCGGCGTGAATGGCGGCGCGGGAACGGCGATCGGGATCGATCAATTTATGAAATCGATCAGATTTTAGCTTGATTATCCTGCCGATCGATTCCGGCCCAAATGTCTATACTTCTGGCTGTAGCCTATAATTGGATCGTTTATCGCCCTAGTGACACCTTTGCGCGGGATCCAGAGAGCAGGTTCACACAGCCTTGGTTTTTAATTCTGGAAACCAGACGGAATGTCGTTCCCAGAGAAAATTGCATTCGTGGTAATGATTGTTTCATTAATGTTTGTACGATTGCAATTCTGAAAACGATATGTTTGGGCTGATGCGTCGCGTGACTTTCGTCAATTATAGCTCGCAATGTTCGTATCAATGTTGTTAATGTGCACTTGTTTTTTCTACATGTAAGGTTGCTTTTCGCTACTACTCGATTCGAAATACGATTTCAATAACCGTATACATAATCAATTCGTAACGTTTAGGAAACTTGGTGAAAATAAGACTAGATTCATTCACCTTTTAAATTGTTATAGAAATCGGATATGCAATTCGATGTTAAGATTAGGGGAAATTGAAGAGATAACATATTTATCTTTTATTTTAAATTATTTTCGGAGAAGTAAAAGATTTCCCTTTTTTTTAATGGCTACACAACCTATGCTTGCTTGATGCTTGATAAATCTCATATTATAATAAGGAGGAAATTAATAACAATATGCATTATCATTTAACTAAAGAAAGGACATCTGTATATATCAGTCAATAATTGAGGGGATCAAAATGAAAGGGGTTTAAGTGACATCATCGATTTCTCTACATCGACTCTCTCTTTTGGTCATAACTTAGGTGCACACACATGCCCAGCTGTATTTGCTCGCGTTTGTTGAGATCACCCTTATGTCAGCGCGAACCAGTCACGGTGAACCAAGGGAAAGTATTTAAATATGTAGAAAATTTTAACATGACATTTTTTTGCAAGACATTTAATGTGAAAATAATTTTGACGTCGGACTACATCTTTCATTTCTATACTGGGGTGTAAGTTTCGAGAACGAGAGTGTTATATTGGAGAAACAGAATTTTGAGCAATAAAACCTCTTTGCCGGTTGAAAAAAAAATGGTACGATAACCGCTTCATTCGAAAGATAAAATGTCTACGCGTTATATGTGTGTAACTTATTGATCCAAAAACTTGTTTCAATAGCTCAAAAATTGCTTTGAAAGCAAGCTATTTAAATCACAAAAATCTGTATATAAGCAGGTGCCAGCTCGGAAATCCACTCAATTATAATTGTACAGCGGTGAGATCATTTTGGAACAGTTACTGCTGCAAAAAAAACAAACTTGCTGTTCGGAAGAAGGCGATCAGCAAGAAGAAAGCTGCTGCTACTGCTGGTGTGACTGCCCGAAAGCAAAAGTCAAACAAATCCTCAAAAATCGCTGCATGCAAGCCGAAAACGCCGAACCCATAGAAATCAGCAGCAGCTTCGAAAAAAACTACCATCGTCACATAAAGGGTGTGTCACATCAAATTGCATCACGGAAAAAACGCTGTAGAAATTCGCCCAGTAGACCGATCCTTTTAAAAATTTTAGACAGTAAAATAAAAACTATTAAAAGCATTTTCTTTTTATTCATACTTCGAGCCCAAGCCCGTATGCTCGCACCTTCCTCTTTACCTCGTCCATAAGGTTCTGTACAACGTCAGGTTGTAGTTTTTTTTAACAGAAATCCATTTTCTCTTGAAGTCCGCCTCCGATTTGACAACTTTTGGGTTCTTCCGGAGGGCCTGCTTCATAATCGCCCAATATGTCTCTATTGGGCGAAGCTCCGGCGCGTTGGGCGGGTTCATTTCCTTTGGCACGAAGGTGACCCCGTTGGCTTCGTACCACTCCAACACGTCCTTTGAATAGTGGCACGAAGCGAGATCCGGACAGAAGATGGTCGGGCCCTCGTGCTGCTTCAATAGTGGTAGTAAGCGCTTCTGTAGGCACTCCTTAAGGTAAACCTGCCCGTTTACCGTGCCGGTCATCACGAAGGGGGCGCTCCGCTTTCCGCAAGAGCAGATCGCTTGCCACACCATGTACTTTTTGGCAAACTTGGATAGTTTCTGCTTGCGAATCTCCTCCGGAACGCTGAATTTGTCCTCTGCGGAGAAGAGCAACAGGCCCGGCAGCTGACGAAAGTCCGCTTTGACGTAGGTTTCGTCGTCCATTACCAGGCAATGCGGCTTCGTCAGCATTTCGGTGTACAGCTTCCGGGCTCGCGTCTTCCCCACCATGTTTTGCCTTTCGTCGCGGTTAGGAGCCTTCTGAACCTTGTATGTACGCAGGCCCTCCCGCTGCTTGGTCCGCTGGACGAATGAACTTGACAAATTCAGCTTATTGGCGACATCCCGGACCGAACTTCTCGGATCACGTCTAAACTGCTTAACTACGCGCTTGTGATCTTTTTCACTCACGGAGCATCCATTTTTGCCGTTCTTCACCTTCCGGTCGATGGTTAGGTTCTCGAAGTATCGTTTTAGTACTCTGCTGACCGTGGATTGGACGATTCCCAGCATCTTACCGATGTCCCGATGTGACAACTCCAGATTCTCGAAATGAGTGCACAGGATTAATTCACGACGCTCTTTTTCGTTCGACGACATTTTTCCAAATTTACGAAAAATTGACAGTGAAGCATGGCCAACGTGATCTATACACTCTTATCTGATTATAAGCGAAAGCTGAAGATATAATTCCTAAAAATTAAATTTCTACAGCGTTTTTTCCGTGATGCAATTTGATGTGACACACCCTTTATAACGCACAACACGAGAGAAAACAAGATAGTGTTTTCAGCAAATCAAATCCAGTTCTTTTCAGAAAGAGTTTATCAAATCCTGCGGTCAAATACATTCTTTATGTAATTTCTTCGATCAAGTGCGACCAACGTAAGATGATATCTTTCGAGCACTTATTCGGGGTACAATGAATCTTGAGAAAGACAATTCATTACTGCTCGACACTCGCACAAACAATGTTCACTCATCAATGTCACAAACGGGAAGTGGGTGTTGTGAGGGAGGGCAGAATGAGCGTAACATTTATGTAGACTGATTGGAAGCGACAGATATGTTGTCTATGGAAAATGGTATACAAATAATACATATAAAAAGGAGAAAGATTCTTGACCCTTTTAGTTTTGTGGACAAGACTAATTGGTTCACCTTCACTATCGGTCAATTCGATTGGAACTTCAGTGATACTATTGTCTTGATTAGCGACCTGCATGTCAAATTTTAAATTTGCATATGAATGGTCTATCAGTGATGGGCAGGAATATCATGGCAAAGATGACGAGAGACTGCTAGGATAATTCTCATCATCATCCGAATCGTGATCACTGCCCGTTAAAAATGCAGACACAGTATCCTTTTTAGTCAATCTATTAATATTTCCATCGGACACAAACAAAATTCCCTCAAAATGCACCTCAGAGAAATCAATGTTGACTCTTTTCATTGGAAGATTAGCACTTATTCTATATATTCCATACGAGTGTTTGCATCGGAGAATATACAATCATCGCCCACATTGCAAAAATCGATTCACTGAGCTTGCAGCAATAGATCAACCTGGAACCAGTGAAAGAATGAAAGAATTCGCGAAAACTGAATGAACGATCGGAAAAAGTCACAAATGAGCCCAAAACACCCATAAATTCACACAAGATCTCCACCGACAAACAAATCATGAAAATCAGTTTGTTTCTTATTTCTGATATTGTTTTAGAAAACATCAAATTATCTCTTTTTTCCCAAATCAAATTAGTACTCTATGTAAATGAAAATCACTTTTGCTTGCAAGTAGGGAAAAAAATATCATACAAAAATTGTGTCTAAAGATAATTTTATATTATCATAGTAAATTTTGGTGAGAATATCTGGAAATTCATTGAAAATAGTTTAAATTAGGGTCAGAACAACGTACTTCTAGGAGGAAAATAACGCCAAGAAAAAAAAATCATACAAATTTTAGTTATTTAAAACTGCCTTAGGGCCGACTAATCAGATAGAGAAAAGTTGGCCCCATACTAACTAATGTCGTAACTAGATGTCGACACCATTCCGTCGTCAACGCGAATAGCAAACTCAAATTGGAACGTTTTTGCAGTTGAGTTATTAACTAAAGAAAAAGTTGATGAAGAGAAATCGATCAAATCACGCACACCCCTTTCCTTCCGAGTCCCTCGAATGCAAAGAATACAAATGTTGCAAAACAAGGCCATGCGCTTGACATTGAGATGTGATCGATGAACTCCACGGAGATTATGTCGGATGGTATGACTTCAAATTATCTACGAAATACCATAATGTATGGAAGCGATATACATCGATATAAAACAGGACGAGCGAGTGACCTCAAAACTATGAACTTCCGAATGCTGTGTACCCAAAACTCATTTTTATTGACGTGGGACTACGTCTAACCGGAATATATGGAGGGTAAAATGAAAACCTAAACACAGAACATGCAGGAAAAAGTGAAAGATTTCGAATGCTTATAGCTCGAACATTTCGTACTGGATAGGAGAGATGTTTGCATCACTTGATAGGGAATATTTCTACGCATCTATCGCAACTAACAAAATGTTGTTTTTCATTAGATAAACAATTGAATAACTGTAAAATATTAGGCGTTATCTAAACGCCCTAACTGCATCGTTTTGATTGGCCCGATTTACGGTTTCCCTAACACAGCCATCAAAACCAAGCAGCGAAATCGGCATTGCAAACACACGAAAGAGCCTAGAGGCGAGTGAACTGAAAAGCCTTTAAACCCTCTTAAAGCCAAAAAGAAGAAGAAGAACACACGAAAGTAGGGGGAGCTTTTGTTCCCACCGAAATGTGTTCCCTAATAGAGATTTCTAAACCAAGGTGCCTGGAGAAATCGGTATTTCAAATTCATGCAAGTCGGGGGTATTTTGTTCCGACAGGAATGTGTTTCCCTAACACAGACTTCAAATCCATGGAGCGTGGGGAAATCAGCATTGCGAATTCATACAAATCGGGGGTATTTTTGTTCCGATTGAAATGTTTTTCCCTAACACAGACTTCAAAACCGAGGTTTCTGGGGAAATCGGCTCTGCAAATAAATGCAAACTGCGAGTACTTTTGTCCTCGCTTGCCTTTGTGCAGAGTGGAATATGTCTGTCCTAACATGATCTTCTAAACTTAGGAACCTGGGAAAATCGTGCAGACACTAGATGCGAATGAACTTCCCAGTTTCAAGCAAATTCGAGATTCGAGAAGTATGTACACTTTTGGGATGTAAACTTCAGAGGGAAATGTAAAATAAAATAATCGTTTGATAATTTTTTTTTGTCTTTATTGGAAAGATTTTCAGCCTTAGGCTGGTTCATCAAACGTTTGATAATTCTTCCGTACATATATACCAAACGTAAAAGGTCCGTCATTAAATTTACTTGTAACGAAGAACAATCAATCACAATAAATGAATTGACTTTACACGGCATTTGTTCATTTTTTTCACTCACAGAGCAAATATATTGAACTCAATTCAATTTGGAAACTGTTTCATTCAATCAAGAATTTAATCAATACAAACGAATGATTGCTAAGCTAAGGTAGTTCCACGTCAACCTTGCGGTTATATCATAGATATAACCCACTCATTTTTTTTTATTGTATCGACTGCACAATTTCTTACCCAATAAGGTAAACACAGCAACAAGACTTCGAATGTTCCGTAGTATTTGTAAAGAAGTTTTGAAGCATGATATAGATTTTTGACCTAGCATACTCTCTGTGTAACTTATATATGACCAAGTGATGATCTTGCTGCTTTGTGTCATTGTAAATAAACAACGCGTCAATTTATATTGTAGTGTATTTGTATTGGTAACTATCATACACTGAATGATTTTCATATGTGTGTGTGCAAGCGTTGAGCGTGAACAATTTTTTTTTGTATTTTTCAAGTGTCAAGTTTCTATAACACCAGTTACGTTTTCCGTTGTTTCTAGTTAGTTTGATTAATAAATCTGGAAAATGCCGAAGGAAAAGTGCTCACGGATAGAAAAAAAGGACAAATCGATGCATTTCACCAAGAAAATGTTGTAATTAAAGAAATTGCTCGTCGGGTTGGACGATTCCATCAAGTAGTTCTCAACTATTTGACGAATCCTCAAGGATATGGTAAAAAGAAGAGAGCTCCATGTAAATCGAAGCTCTCTGACCAGGATAAGCGGGAAATAGTTAGAACAGCTTCGAATACTTCAAAATCGCTTACGCAAAATTCTCACATAAAGGTTAAAACTCCTCATCTTACACCACCTCACATCGGAAGACGTCTGAGTTTTGCCAAAGCTCGCATGAACCGACAGTGGGACATGGACAAAGAAAGTTTACAAAAGAATACTTTTTGCTATATACCATAACGATAAGTTCTTCAATGTATAGGTTATCTTCAGTGACGGAAAATAGTTCAATTTGGATAGTCCTGATGTGATTTACGGAAGAAGGAACTGTTTCGAACAGGAATTTCGGTGGAGGCAACCGGAAAGCTCAAGATAGCTTTCACGTCATCCAAAGATTACACACATGTTCTGGAATCCTCTCTCCTACCATTTTTGCGTGGATATCGTCACAAAAAATCACATTCCAGCAAATCAATGCTACTATTCATATCAGCAAAGATAATAAGCAATGGATTAGGACCAAAAAAATATTTTTTTGGACTGGTCGGCTCACTCTTCAGATTCGAATTCGATTGAAGAGCTCAAGGTCGCAATTTCGGAAACATGGAAAAATATCGAGAAATTCGTTCAGCAGCATTTGGTAAATAGTATGCCAACACGAATTTTCCAGGTTATTAGCCGAAATGGCATTATTGACATGTAAATCAGCCGATCGTTTTGAATTTTTCATTGATAATCCTTATGAACTTTGGAATGGTCTTATAAAAAACTGGACAGCTGAAATCATCATATTTAAGCACAATGAATTGACAAACAACTATTTTGAACAAAATTGTCGTTAAATATACTTTATTTTAAGCATTCTACAATGTATGAAATTATAACTGTTTGTGTTGCAACGAAATAGAATCAGGGTGGTCTTATAGAAGTTGGACAGAGTGTATAATCAATGTTAGTATGTAAAATGACGAAGCTATGTCGGACACAACTTTTTTGTGATTTTGTCTTTTTTATCGTCAGACTATGATGGTGGTGTATTTTTTTTTTTTATCTGTATTATGACTTTCAACTCATTTGGCTGGTTCGTCACTTTTACTTCCATTTTTTTTGGAAGGATGTGAGAATTGAACTCGTGACCTTTAGGGTGAGAGGCATGGATGTTACCACTACGCCAGATCATCTCCACATGGTGGTGGTATTTTACTCGTTTGTACTCATTACTCATTAGTCATTGTACTCATTAGTTTTTTGATTTGTTTATTGATATATACTTCGAGTGGTCTACAACCGTTTGAACATCGTATGCGTAAAACTAAAAAAATAAAGGATCTTTTTTACTTCATTAAAAAAAGATTTATTTTAGATTTAGCAAGAGGGTGGGCACTCAAACCTTCTATAAAAGCAGATGGGCAAAATAACGGTAGAATTATCGTGAAATCTAGCATGATTCTTGGTTTATGTGGTTGCCTTAATAAGTTTCCCAAAAATTTAGATAAAAAAAAATTAAAATGTCTTCATCTTATTTCAGTTGAATGCAGCGAACACTGAGGAGGATTTTTGGTTTTGAGCGACAATAAGTAAAAAAACTTGTTGACTCAAACGGTTTCACTGTGATTAATCAAATAATAACTGCAATGTACTGAAAGCTATAAAATAATTAGGCAAGAAGTAGTTACTAGTTATCACACATTAATCTAGGACATTGATGAGACTAAAATACAATAGTGGGCATATAATGAAACAACTAACTATTGATAATGGCAATCCGATGTGCCCAACGATTTTATTTTAGTCTCATCAATGCCCTAGATTAATGAAGGTAGGCGTGTGATAACTATTATGTAACAGTTAATAGCAAAATTATTTTATAGCTTTTAGTACATTATTTTTATTACAGGGCATACTCGATTGTATACGTTCTCGGATTTCTTTTCACTGTATATAATCGAGTCAAAACATTTTTTTATTCGTTTTTTATGCACTATTATTCGTTTTTTGAATATAAAAGAAGAATTCAATTTCTGATTCAAATAAAAAAAAAATTATCCAGAATCTCTCAGGAGGTGATAGACGATCATATTTGATGAATAAAAACCTTCTACGCATATGTTCGAATTTGAACAATGACAGAGTTGTAGAATTTTTCCTTTGTTTCGCACTCTGTTACCTTTCTCTTGAAATAAGTCATATTGAACTGTAAAAAAACCCGAGTCCAAAATTGTATATAATCGAGTCCGACCTGTATTCAGTTTATGTTCTCTTTTTTACTTAAAAAAAACTTTCCAACCACATTTTTTAATGAGTTGTAATATTATCACGCATTTATACAACAGCACTAGTAGCTATATGGATAGCGTGGTCGTGTGAAACATCCTTGCATTCCAGCCGGCCTTGGTTCGATCCCCATTGAAAAAGAATGGATTTTTTTGTACATTCCAAAAAGAAAAAAGAAAAAAGAAAGAGATGTCGGCTCTTTTGAGACAGATGATTTTATTTGCTCATTTCGCGCGTCAGGACACGAAGAGGCATGGTTTCTGCCGAAGATGAAATGTTTTCTGGCAACGCTAGTTTGGGTGTAGGATTTGAGAAAAGTGCGTGATCCAGTGCATTGAGAAAACTAATGAATGTCCACATAATTAGAAGCTTTATTAATATTTATTTAGAATATGTATCGATCGTGATGTAATACTGTAAAGCTAATGTACTATCAAAATTTTGCATTCAAATCGTGAGACGCTGGCGCTGGATAGTGATTGTGCTTCTTTTCGTGGAAATAAAAGACGATTTACTCATGAAAAAAAACTGGCTGAATTCGATAGATGAAATATAGCTTTCATTTTGTCTTCATCAGCTTCAACTGGTATTTTGAAAAATAAGAACTCTAGTCAGACCAGACAGATCTTTCCGAATGAACCCAATGTCGGTTTAGTAGTATGGAATTTTCCGGAATTTTTGTTTTGCGAAAAACATTTTGTTTACCATTCAAGATAAAATGCAATAGTGGGAATGGTGGACGGTTTAGTAATACTAGCTGTGGCAATTTTATCCCGGCAATCGAGTTGCATCCTGATTACCGGCAAAACTGCATCGCTGATGTGCATGTCATGATAACATCTGATTATTTGTTACGGATGATTTTCGAATGTGATTTTTAAACATGATTTCAAAAATGAGTGATTCAATTTACGAAATTCGATGTCACGACTGAAGGGAATTGTTTTTTTTTCGATAATCGTGTCATTGCGCTCCCATGGGCGAGTGGCTAGCGTCCCACCTTATCATGCCGGGGGTTCGGGTTCGATTTCCGTTCTGGCCGGGAGATTTTTTGTCAAAGAAATTTCTTCCAACTTGCACTGCGATCACGCGTATTCTAAGGCTTGCTGCTCCAAAATACATTCAAGGAGTGTTATCCGGCATAGAAATCTCAATTAAGTACTACTAATGAAAATGACACAAGTAATACCTACTTTGAGAAGGCAAAAGTTCCACTGGGAACGTTAGTGCTATCCAAGAAGAAGTTAAGAAGATTCATCGTGACTATGTTTTGACGGTCAAACGGTTCTTGAAGGATTTTATGCGACAGCTCATTTTCCATTTGTGACCTGAAATCGCCGGAAACTGCTGGATCTTGCATCACAATAACACTCAAGCTCGTGAATAGCTGACAACGATCGATGTTTTACATTTTATAAACATAATATCAACATTTGGATCAGGAAATAAAATTTCAGGCGTATGGCACGATTGGCTTCTGAGTTCAGGGCAGATACCAGTTTTTTCAATTCCTAATAATGATAAAGCATTAATTTATTTAATTGATTGATTCCATGACGGCATAAGATGAATGCTCGGGACATGCTTTTTTCTGGGCTTAAAAGTTTATTTTGTGGGCTTCATTCTTAGAAACAGAATGCTTTTGATGTTTGAATAAAAATATGACTCTCATATAGTAGATAAATTGTAAAAGATACTGGTACCGTCATCCGGGGGCAAATTGATTACCCGGGTGAAATTGATCTAATGAAAACAAACTGAAATTTTCGAAGGTATTATTCGATTTAAAACTTTCTTATATGACACGTTCGATAATCATCTGAAGGTTCTTTTCGTCAGTGGTTTAGATCGAATCGCTTATTGAATTGCATAATTTTTTTTTATCTGAACCGCATTTTCGCAACCTTTTTTAAGCATGGTAAAGAAGAGTTTCAACACATCAAAACGATATTATTAGACGCTAAACATATTAATTCACGCTCTGCTGATTATTTGCGAGTAGAAATGGTAATCAGATAGTTATAATTAGTATTAAAAGAAGTGAGAAAAATCAATTTTACAAAAAAAGCACCATGAATGACAACTTTTTTTCTTAACCCAACAACCAATGATGCGGCTCATTATTCTCGAAATCGGACGCGACAAGATTTATTTGAAACTCAATTCTGTTTCATTTGAGAACCCTTAAAAGTTTTATTGGAACCGGTCCACGAATTCCGAAGGTATGGTGGGAACAAGTTCAGTGGCCATAAATTCCAGAAACCAAAACAATACAAAATCCGCTATTTGAAATATAAAACTTCATGGTTTTTAAAAAATTAGCCTATTGGTGATAAATTCAAGCCTATGTGATCTCTTCAACGTAACTCGGATATGTTCTGGATCAGGTTTTCGATGAAACCGACCACTTTATGACCAGAACCTAATTTCATCATACGACATATCGAACTTCATGGATAGTCAATACTAGGTGATCATTCAAGGGGTTTTTGGCCACATTAGGATAACCCGGACGGTTTTCGGATGACCTGCAGCTCAAACTTTAGATCGAGATATGAGAAAGGCACGACTACATCTTTAGGGGTATTAAATCAAACCTCAAACCTTAGAATTATCATTTTTGTTCACGATAATTCGAAATATTGTTATTGACGTCGACGACCATTCATATGTAACGCGAACGAATGACCGGTGTTCCTTATCGGCTCTTTATTGAGTAATGAGAGATTAATAGATTGATCAATTTCACCCTAAAGGTATGTTTTGATGTTTTCCGCTAAAAGTTCTCTGACTGATGTTTAAGAAAATTTCTCAACAAAAAAAAATCATACCGTTTTGTGACCTTGGCACCCGTGCTGGTTTTAAAAATAATTGGGTATAGGGGAAGTGGGGGCATAGTGGTCACCCTAAGGAATATGTCTATTTCCAGCGTCACATATCCACATATTTTTCTAAGAATATTATAGTTCAACTTATTGTTGTTCAAGATAGCATACGATTTTTACTATAAAAATTCAAAATAGTACATTTTTCATCTTTCTAATGATGAAAAAGGTGAAAAATCGAACTTTTTTTTTTGCTTGCCGGTAAAGTGGGCACTCGCACATATCAAGCTAAACGGGATGAATTTATGCGTTTTTTTTCGTCCAAATTTGTTCAAATCCTATGCGATATAGTAGGTTCCTGTATGAAATAAGCTTGGTCTATTCACCTAGAGTCTGAATTTGAATTTTCTCATGCATACAAAAACGTTATTAGAAACACATAACAAGAAATTCCTTGCACACAGAACTACGGCCGAATGGCTATCGAGAGATCAATTTCTGTTTTTATTTATATTTTGACGTGCGGCAGCTCTACTGAAGTACAGAGTGACTCAAAAGTCAAAAGTCATTAAATTATTTCTTCTGAAGATCGTGGTCAATTTGTCCTCGGTTTACGGTACCGATTTAATCAATAAATCGATCCCTACGCCGTTTAGGAAATCTATTCGTCAAACTCGATCTTTTTCATAAAGACCCAATCCTACTGCATATGCAAATGAACATTAGGAGTGAAACATTTTGTTTAAAAAATCAAAACCATTACAGGAAATTAGTGTAACCACTACATAGATTCCTCCCGGCGATATTTTTTCTGCTTGAAACAAATTCGTTGAAACGAAGATTTGTTTTGAGTATTAATCCATACAACGACGAATCAGATATTGAAATGTTGGACAATGAATGGGTAACATGAGTTCTACTTTGTAATTATAACGTTGGATTTCAAATTGGCTATACCCAGAGAATTCTGTTCCATGTAGTATATCCATATAAACAAAATATTCTATGGAGAAATATAATCACGAGCACATTATTTTGTCAAGAAATTAAATTATTGCTCTAATGACTGGGCATCAGGGTGCTAACAGTTATGTGAGTGTGGTAGTTACCTAAGAATTCGAGAATTTTCCCAGAAATATGAGCATCACTCATCCGGCATCTCACATCCCCAATAACAATAACAACGAAAAATTTCTCCCAACTAACCTTTCTCGTAGCTCGTCTGTCTCTCCTGCTGCCGGGCGTTGTCCGCGGCCACTTTTAGCAGCCCCTGGATATTCCGCAGCAGCGTCTCCGTCGACGAAAGGGTGGGATCCTGTGCCGTCGGTACGTTACCGACCGCAACAGCGGCAGCAGTCGCCGCCAAACTCGAATAATTGAGCGCCTGCTGGCGGCTTTCCATCTCTTGCGAAACCGGAACTGTCGCCGGAACAGGTGACACGATGTCCCTCTCGCAGTCGCTGATGTCTACTTTAGCGATGGAAACCGCAAATGAAAGAAGAGAAAAGAAAGCAAAAAAAAAACGACTCGATAATGACACACATTCATATGTTTCTGTTCTTGCTCTGGATGCGATCAGGAGTGCGCGATGATCATTGACCTTTTGTGTTCGTTTGATTCCCTGACCACCACTTACCATCTTCCTTCTCGTTTGTCTCCTCGGTGTCCGATATGTTCGCTTCGCTGATATTCTCGTCCTCTTCGTGCACCGAAGGCTCCGGCGAGTTTGGATTACTCCGCTCGCTAGGGGCACCACCGCTGGTCTGGTCACCGCCGGACTTGGACAGATTCAGCACAGGACTGGCTCCATTCGGTGAGTCTGGTGGGGGAACTGTGCAAGAAAATCGAACCTTATCAATTCAACCATTCAAACGGGGTTCTTTTTTTGTGACATACCGCTTTGGGAACTTAGATCTCGCGGCTTCTGCTCAATGTGAGCAGTCCGATCCTCGCCTCGTTCCTCGCGCAACCGCTCCAGATGTTTGACTATGTCCTCATAAGCAGCTCTAGTTTTTCGAGTAATAGAAGCGAATTGTAATATTCATATTGTCAACAATCGATCGTGGAAACTCACCTCGCGATAGCCTCCATTCCGGGAATATTCTGACCCTTGATGATCGAACCGTCCGGCCGCGGAATTCCATGCGGGTTCACCCCGGGGCTCATCAGTGGGTGACCGGCACCCGGATGGGGGTTCATCTGCATGAACGGAATATGGTTCAAGTGCGTCGGGGGAGCGTTGTATCCGTTGGCTAATAGTGGCGATTTGTCCAAACGGGGAAGATCTGTTAATAAAACTTGTTTGATCACATGAGTTGGAGGTTGGTTACAAGCGAGCGAAGCGATCCAATATTGTTCACTAGTCCACACGTCTCCTTTTATGGTCCGCCGATCAAGAGGACTAATGGAGATTCGATAAAACACCAGGGCTGCATCGCGTGAAAATGCAAATCGAATCCTGCCGCTCTACAGTCGGCAACAAGAGCAGCTATATTTACGCAAGGTTTTCGTTTTATTTATGCGTACCATACGTATAATTTGCATAATCGCAAACACTGATCGATTCCTCCCGATATAATAGAACGCCTAGAATGACCAGGCAAAGCTGTTATCAGAGTCGTTTAGCGACGATGGCAAAAAAAAATCCGGCGAAGGTATTTATGCTAATCGCGTCAAAGGCAAATGGCAGGTCTGCGTCGGAAGGTTCATGCGGAAGAAGGGCCCGATAGATTCTAGCGCAGCAGACCAGACGATCGGTGCACATTCCTCCTAAAATTCATATTGATCAGCAACGGAGTCTGTGGAATCCGAGCATAAGTTTTCAGCATGGAAATTAGAGTTCCTGCCAGAACGCGCGGCCAAAAAAAGCGAGGAATTTTTACGATACGATCGCCAGAGCCGATGTGTCGTAAAAGGGGCCGAGAGGTAGAGCGAGAGGCTGACATTCGAAGAAAGGAGCATAATAATAAATAACAGCTGAAATCGTTTAAAATGATTATATGGAATGGGAAGCGCAGCTTAAACAGAGAGAGCCAGAGCGAGATAAGATTCGGGGAAGTGCGGGAAGAAAAGTAGAAATGTATGTTTGCGCAAACGGCATTGTTTTTGGTTTTTTTTTCGGCATTTACTAATTGATCGGGTGATCGGGCAAAGGTGGGCAGGGAAATTATGCCGAATGTCGATAATTTAATTTCGTTACACACTCGGAAAAGCAGATGTCTGCGCTTTGTATTTCTTGAACTCTACGTGAATTCTGTCTGGGGAAGACGAAGTGTTTTGGATAACACAATATATATCAAAACATTACTACTACATTAGAAGACAAGTTTGGAATTTCGAACATCTAGTACAACCTCCAATTATCGGTCGCTTGAATCTTGAAGATCAACTCGGATTGATCTGAATCCTCTGTAGCAAAATTTGTAGTGATTATCTCTGAGTATGTTTGAGATATTTACGGCTGAGAATTCAGATATCCTCTTCATGGATGAGGTTCATCTAGTTCAAAGAACTCCGCTATTTTGGTAAGTAAATACCCACTTTATTGACGTCTGACACATTCACGAGGTGATTTTTTCAACCAGCACCTTCGTCAATAAATCACCAACAAAAAGTTAACTACAAAATTTAGACCATTAACACGTTAACATTAACACACCGATTTTTTCATTGCTGCGTTTCCATTCAGCGAGCATCAAGAGCGTTTGCGCAATATCAGTGTCGATCCCAGTTTCCAAAGATTCTTATTGTATAAATAGAAAATAGACAGCAATTTGACTAGAAAGTAGTCACATTTTTTAAAACATCCAAAAACAAACCGTATATATTTTTATTTTGATATTTTGTAACGGTCAGTCCCAGTCAGTCAGAACTTACCTACCAAAAAGCTCAACGTCGGCCCCTAGGGACAAATAGCCTGTTTACCAGTCACCACCAAATTAGTTCTGCCTGGTCAAATAAATAAACTCATGGACGTGGCGAAGTCAATAAAGCGGGTATGTACTTGCGAGTATATAGTTGGTTGCACGAACGCGCGGTCATCTGTATAGGAGAAGTTTGATGCATTGGTTGGCAATCTTCGATCCTCACATGATGCAAAAGTTGCGGCAATATCTATTGTAGATAAATAATTAGTGGCACCACATTTGCTAAGAATACGTGACCCATTGATTTGATGGTATGAAAGAAAATCTATTTCTCCACGGCTCTAGCATTTTTTTGTTGTTGAAAATATTATGTATTCCGGCGACTTCAGTACCATGTGAGCGAGTTTTTCCGAAAGCAGGACAAGTTTGCAGTGAAAGATGTAGTAGACTTTCATCAGATAACATTGAAAAGATAATGTTTATTGATAAAAAAAAGTAAAGAAGATTTTTGTGATGGAAATATATCAGAGAAAACCTTCAGTAAAGTAATATTTTTACTATTCTCTGCATTGATTATTGTTTTAAACCTTATTTTTACGTCTTCCATTCCTTCCAAATCCGAATAAACCAGTTCTTGAGCAGTAGAAATCAACTCAAATGAACCGTTTTGCCCATATCTGCTACATACCGCCTTTACCGCTATTAATTCCACTAATTTAACTGTTTTACAACTGTGTAAGATCCAAAATTTTCTCATTCTAAGTTGCGTTCTTTTTGAACTGAGATCAGTTTGAGGCAAACAGAACCAAAAGCTCTACTGAAATATTCGGGGTCAGCTATCTAACACCTCGTGTTCCTAAAACCCGATAGGGGTGGATTCTGCGCAGCAGTTTTTTCTGCTCAAATCGAACAAATGGGATCGCTTCGCTACGCAAAAACAACTGTCAAACGCCCGGTCTCATGCACAACCATTGTCACCAGGGATTGATCCCCTTGGTGATGGATGTGAGTGTACAGCATCTAACTTTCCTTCGTTATCCACTACTACTCACCATTCAAGTGTCCGTTCTCGTACACGAATTCGCCATTGTCCAGCCGGTGTTTCTTGATCTGGGAGGCGGCGTGATGCGACATGTGCGACGCCGGCATCGAAAGTCCCACGGGGCCTCGTTTCGGTGGTCTGCCGGGCCTAGAGCTGTGCGATAGCAGAGAGTTACTGGTGTTAAGACAAGGTTTTAGGTTAGTACTAGCTGGGCGCGATTTTTGGGGTGAAATGAAAGAGTTGGTTTGTTTGTTTGTGGGAAAAAAGAGCAATAGATGGAAGAATGAAGGTTTAACGATTTCCGACTCATTGATGATGTTCTTCAAGAAAATATAATATCGTACATATGTATGTACACACACACACACACACAGTTGCTCGACCTTCACCTGCGATTTCCGTGAAAGGCTGACTAGGGAGCAATTTACCGTTCCGCGCGAAAGGTACCAAATAAAAGAGCTTCCTCACGTGTGCATGCCGGGGTTGAGAGTGGGAATTTTCTAAAATACTATACTGTCGAAGGATTTATGATTTCTGAGGAAAAAGTGCAGCTTCACATCCAGGCCGGGGTGGGCGCGAGAAGAAAGAAACGCTGCTGCCCTCGCTCGGAAAGGTAAAACACCAAGTACAAGTAATTGCAGGTTGAATTTTGATTTATGCATTTTATTATCTTTATTTTTATGATACGATTGCGCGCCTCTTGCACAGAGGTCCCAGTGCAAAGCCACGCCACGGTAAGCTGGATCGCTGGGTGAAACTTGGGCCGTTTGAATAAGACAAACTTTTACCTCCACCTGCGAACTGCAAGAGCGGTTGCAGAGCCTGAAAGAGCGCAAAAAACACCTTTCCACCGTGGCATCCGTGAATTACAAGAATGTAAAGAATATACACGTCGAGCGTGATTTATTTCGGCGTGTAATAAAATATTAATTATATTTTCTACAAATTAATTTCGAAACATAAATATTCCATTAAAGCCCGTTTCCCCTATTCATAATCCTTATTAGCCCCGACCGGTGAGGTCCAGTTTAGGGTGGAGGGGGGTTTGGTGCAAGACACTGAGAATGCGGAAAGCCACCGGTTCGGATTATGAAAAACGTGAACAGCGTAAAGAAAAAAACAAAGTAGCGCGACGGTGGCCACCAAGAAAATACCACCCACAGATTTTCATCTCACGGTGCGGAGAAGCGCGTGCGATTCCGGGCCAGCTGGGGGAGGTAATGGTGGTTTTTGGACAGCTTACTTCTTACACGCTTTATCACCCCCGTGCTCGGTGATAGCATTATGAGACGCCCGACGACACGAGCCAAAGCTGGTGGAGGGGGAAAGGAGAGAGAGCGGGCAAACAAAAAAAAAACGGAACCGGCGCTATTTTGTTACGGCCGGTGGTGGCGGATTAATAGCATTAGCGGCAGCAGCAGCGAAGATGACGGGGAAAAGTTTGAATGCTCTTAGAAGAAAAGAACTTTGGAAATTAAAAATTAGAAATGGATACATAAATAAAAATGTTTTCTTTTTATTCGATGCTCGGGGAGTGGAAGAGCGCAAATGACCGAGAGGGGATTAAATGGGTCATATTTTAGCGGGTAGTAATTGTAGGAGATGGCTTAACCTGAATCGTGAATCTGCGGTTATGGTGGGATAAGAGTGCAGTTTCAGGTTTTAATTGAATTTGAAGTACTTTGAATTTGACGCTAGGAAGGTGTTCATACTATGTATACCATGAATGCTTATGCAACACTTTTTTTGTTGTTGTATCATTGAGAATCCTTTTTCATCTATTATAGCCGCACAACGTAATCTAGTTCTTGAAATATAGCAGAACATCTGTAAGTGATAAGAGCAGTGGATTGGTAGAACTCTTACACAACAACATTATATTTCAAGCACTCATTTAGAACTTCAACCCGAATGGGAGCAATCCCAGATTTTCTTTCATGAAACATGTCATTTCACTACTTCCATCGAAAAAGAACGTAAGCTATGAATCTCACCCTGTCTTTTCCTATAGTCGGTAAGTGTGTGAGAAAAGATCAACAGAAACGCGAAAATTAAGGAAAAAATACTATAGATAGTAAAGCCGTCAACTATAACATTTTTACCTATTGGGACCGGTATGATTAACAATTAACATGTTCTATAATTACATCTTGTCTTTCAAATTCCGATAAAATTAGGGAACTTTACATGTTGTTTGCTTCCGTTCGAAGTAGGGAAACCGATTTTTAGAATATGCATCTGCATTTTTAGAAATTAGATCAACATTGGATCAGACCAAAATAATATTTCAATCGGAGCACTGGATTGGATCTGTTTTCAAAAGTTTCTGTTCTTCTGACACCTAACCCGTAGGAATGATACGTACATATATACCGCGGGGATTTTCCCAGCAGAAAGCATAATAATTCATACATTCATGTACGAGAATACGAATATACATTTTGTGAAAAATATATTGGGAATCGATCAATACAACACAAAATATTATGAAAAAGTATTATTCTGTCAGTCATTCTTTGTATCGAACCCGATGTAGTTTCCTTCCGAGATAATACAATTATGCTAAAGAATATTCTAATCATCGAAACGTATTTTAAACGCTTTCTCTGGAATTGATTTCAGTTATCTACTCGATTTCTTTTTTATGATTTCTATCAACTGTAAAAGGCTACCGATTCTAGTTCACGTTGTGTCTGTTACTTTCAACCAGTTTAAAATCCTTTAGGGAGACTGACATAATATTCACACTGTAAACAATCTAAACGACAGGTCGTGAATAAGTGTCTCTTCCATATAGGGCTCTTGCTACACATACATGCGGAGCATCTGTTGGGCAAACATCGCTTGTTTACGTTCGTAATTTCTTTGCAGCAGCAGTGGATTTAATATTAATCGGCGTCTTGTTCTTGATTTAAATATAGATGTGGTATTTCTACTATCGCGAAATTGTTAACAGCACTAACATGAACTTTGTGAAACAGTTAGGCAAGCTATTTCCTGAACAAGAGTTCTCATGTGGCGCATATTACTTAATTTATAAGCACACATTTCGCGATGTTCATTGAGCGAATTTCCCACTAGATTTGGATCGAAAAAAAGGGTTATCAACATGTTCGGATCAAGATCAAAGTTACAGAGGCTCGAGCTCACGTTTGAATGCTTCCCTGTATTTTCCATGAATTGACGATTGATTTTCTCCGTTTCCGATCAATTTGCTTATAAACATATTTAACACTAGATTGCCCAAGCAAGTCATTTTGACTGCTTTTCAATTTCAATTAGAAAAATAACTATGACACATTATGACACAATATCATAAATTATAACTGAGGGTTGCTTGTTTTTTTCGGACTGAATATGTCCTTAATTTCAACATAGTCAACCGCTTTTTTGGCGGATCTAACCCTCCTGTACTCGCGTGCAAAATCATAACACGTATACTCGCGCACGGTGTCACAGACCGAAAGTTGAGCTTCTCTGTAATATTGCTATAGCGTATTTTTTTAGGCTACATTGGTATTTATTTGAAGAAGAGGGTGTGATTGAATGAACAAACGCTAGAAAATATGCTTTCTCCGTCTGCATTCAGTTTTAATATTCATCTAATTCAGCCTCCCCAAAACAGAGTAATTTTGGATACTCCAACAGAAGTGAAGAAATTCTTTTTTCCTGTTATTAATTGAAAAAAAGGAACTGAATATAATTCATGAAAGTATAAAGAGCCATAAAATAACAGAAAAACGTATTAATCGATTGTGGTTGCATTGGTGTAACATTCAGAACATTGTTATAGTCTAATTCTTCACGAGACCAGCATTCCAGGGGTAAAAAGCACAAAGTATACATGGGAACACACTCCTCCTCATGCAGAGGAACTGTGCATTTTGCACTGTTCCTGTGGAACTTTTTGAATAATCAATCTGCTTCCATTGTTATGGATCATAGCCATAACAGAAATTTCTATTTTTCTCCGTTTATATGGCCTTGAGGTTAAAAGTAAATATTTTTATATAAAGACACATATGTTCGCATGTTATTAATGTAGAATAGAGCATAATTTTTGTAGCAACTTCGCTAAAACAATTATTTAAAGAAGGCTCAATCTTGTTGATCCATAAAAATCCTATGCAGTGATCTCTTTTGCCTGCCCAACAGATTACCAATACATATGCACGGTGCAAGCGCCCCATAGAGAACCTGTTGGACTTCCGTGACCTTACGGATTATGCTTATAAACACTCGAAGCCCATCCTTGCTCAATGTGTATGGTACCCATCTATATCATACATTGTTTCAGTCCAAACATGTATTCCGCTCAAGCATAAGTGATGTAATGCATGGCAAATCGTTCTTTCGAGACCGAAGTCATTACATCGATAGGCGATTGAACAACACACTCCCCAACTTTGACTGGGAAGTTTCATGAATAGACTGAACTGTGGACGAATCACTTTGGACTCAAGCAGTATCAAATTCAAACCTCGGATAAGAAGCACATTTTTTACAATCGACTTTGGTGACATCTACGCAATACCCTCAGAAAAACACGCAACCGATTTTTCCAAATCTTATAAAGAGTCCAACAACCTTCGTGGACTACGTGGGATACGAGAACTAGGGATAAAACGTTTGTTTTTTGAGACTTTGTCAAAGAACAAATATTGTGTTCAGTCAGTGTTCAGTCCGACCAGACTAAGAGACAAAATAAGAAAAAATGAGTCAATGGTACCAAACAATCAAACATTTATTACTCTACATTCTCCTCATATCAGATCACAATAATGTCAGCCAGGTTTGTGGCATAAATTTATTTTGAATGAACTGATAATAGCGTGCAGTCAGAGTGGATCAAGTGCATACGACCATGGCGACTAGAGCGAAGTCAAGCGTTTCTGACAAGCAGAAAATAGATGGAATTTCAATGAAATATTGGATTTCTCCGCATCAAAGATTCTTCCCTTCGTCCTTCAATGAACACGGAAAAGTTACTCATATTGAAATGAATTGTTTGCATTTCAAGAAAAAATGAGAAATGTAATAATATACACGACCTTGTTAAAGAGTATCTAAGAGCTGTAGAGAAGACAATTGGAGAGAATGATTGAGCGCAATCAAAACTTTACATCTTTAAACTTAAAGTTTGATTTACTCGAAATCATAATTATGTTACTTAGTTCGGCATCAGAACTTTTCGTAGCATTTCTTGGATGTGTACAAATGCAAACGCGTGTTGCACAAATTATGTAACGCTAAACAATTCGGATTTTGGATTCGAAATTTAAACCTGAACGGAAAATTGTAAAGAGCTATGACAAATAGTTTGATTTCGAGTCAGTCTCTGAGCTATTCTGATGTTAGAGTCGAAGTGAGTGACCCGTGATACAATTGATACAATTGTCTGAACATTGATATAATTTGATCGAGTGAAAAAGATTGAAAACCCACGTTTTCAGTGTATATTGAACTGCAAGAAATGGATTTTATGTTTTGGAAAACGACAAAATACTCGAATTGCCCGTCTCACCCCCAGTTTTTCTAATCGGTTTGAGTCTATCATTGGAAAATAAATAACCACTTCAAGAACGGCGATACGACAAAATGAATTCAGCAACATTCCAACACACACTAACCTCTCTAACCACACTAACCAGCTTTGTTCACCAGATTTAACTTCTTCCGATTATAACTTGCTTTGGCAGGTGTGTTGGGCATCCATCGAACATAAAATCGTGTAGTTTTTGCATATGCTAGGTCGCAAATAAATTCGTATCAAATCACAATCGCTTGCAATAAAACTCAAAGTGTGCATTATGTGTATCTAAAATCGTAAATGGCGGGTAAATACCTGAATCAACAAAAAAAAAACACACCAAATGCCAACAACCGACAGCTTTTTAGAACAAAGCTCTTATAGCATTTGTACAATACAGTGCAAGTTTTGTCGAGAAGACGTGAAATTAAAAGAAGAAAATTATTTTTTACTTCTTCCTTCCCCTTCAACCAGAATCATTTGCGATTGTGAATATTAAATTTGTAATTCAGATACTAATTAATTTAGATACTAAGACTACCATTGGGGTTTCTAGCCTGTTGGCAAATAAACAAATAAACAAATAACCAAATATTCTCTACTCACACCTAAATATCAATTTCCTTTTCGTTCTGCTGTCTTCTTCTTTCTTGAATGGCGTTAACGTTCCCTATGAAACTTTTGCCGTCTCAACGTATGCATCAACTAGCGTCATTTATTAATACTTAGTTCAGATTCCTTAAGCCAAATAACACGCCTTGAATAACCACAGTGCAAGTCGAAGGAAACACCCGGCATGATAATGTGAGACGCTAACCACTCGGCCACGGGGGCACGTTCTGCTGTCATTTCCTTTGAATTTGAAGCAGATGCTTTCACTTGACGATTGAAATATAGAGTACTTTACTATCATTTGAATGCGTCATATGTCGGTTTCAGTTTCACATGTGAAGAGACGATCGCTGCTTTCAATTGAACGTTTCATTCAATTTAATTTCTCCAGAGTGAATTTTCCCGGACGGCCTTTCAAAAAAAGTGGAATTAAAAGAGCGATATTAGATTATAACCGCCGCCGGCAACTGATCACGCCTGCTGACATACTGCTTCAATTTCATTACTTTCGGTGAATACGATTCAAACTCAAACGAATTTTCATTCGAATATAAGACACTTTCATTTTCATTTGACGATTTGATAACTTCGGTTCAGTGTGAATAATGAAACAAATGAACGTGGAACGAAACAAAACCGTTCAGAGGTGAAGTGATATTCTCTCTGTTGAGCGTGAAGAGGGAATATCAATATTTTCAGCCTGCCTAAATTTGTAGTAAATTGAGGAGCGATAGGCTCATTAGTATGTATCAATTGAAGTGAAATTGTGAGACCCTGGTTGGTACAAATATCGTGAAATATGTCTACAGTTTTGACATATCTAACATATTTCAATGATTTATGACATATACAAGAATCAGACGTGTTTCAGTGGGCTCAACGATTTGCCAATGGATCGAAGAATTTGCATAAGATTTTGTGTATGAAATAGAATAACGTTCCAAAACACCCGAAATGTAAACAGCTCTGAATGCCCCAACACATGAATAACAAATGCAACCGTTTGTTCCAAAATTGTCTAATTTTAACCTTCTCATGAGCATCGCTCAACAGCTGTTGGATAACGTCAATGATTATCCTGATTTGCTCAAAAGGTATATGGGTATATGGTCATGACATCGAATGACCAAAGCCCAATTTTCCCAAAGCCCAATTGTCTCCAGGAGAGCCATTCCCGATAAATATCAATTATTGTTTGCTAACTATTTTCTTCGATTAACGTAGCATGGTACATCAGGATTTTTTTCCACAAAATCGTACGGTCAACAAGGAGTATTGCTTTGATGTTATGCGTCATTTGTGGAAAAATAATTCTTGAATATTGCACGAAAACCGAAAACATGTCAAAGTTCATGAATTTATGAATTTTTGTGGTGGAAAAAAGGGGTACACATTGATTTTTCGGACCATCGGTTAGTTTTAAAAATCCACAAAGAATAACGCTTCTCTGATTTTAGAATATGTTATGTAAAAAACCTCAGCTTTCAAGAAATAAAAAAATTAAAAAGCACTCTGGTCCCGAGATCATGTAAACTAAAAAACAAATACAATCACTAATTACAGAAACAAAATCAATTTGTTTTAGGAGTGAAATATTTTTTCAAAAAACACTAGCACATTGGTTTCAATTTGATGTGTTGATCCGACCGATTTAGACGGTTTAGTAGTTAAAAAGTGATGAATTTTTGAAAAGAGCAATTTTTGGAGAAAAATGGAAAGAAAAAAAATGATTTCTCGAGCCTCCCTAAATGCATAAAACACTGCGTATTGGATCTGCAAGCTGCCTTCTCTACGTCAACACTCAAAATTCAGCTCGAATTTAGTTGTCTAATCCATGTGGGCGATAGAAATATGAATAAGGAACCAAAAAATCTTCATGTACGCGTTCATTTTTTTCTGCTACACTTTTGCCATACACAGTGGAATGATGTCCAACATCTATTTACCACAAACCTCACTTGAAACCCGAGAATTTTTTTTTGAGGTTTGACACTTGTAGGTACAATTTAACGAAGGATTTTTGACGAAAAAAGTAATCATTCAAATTATGAGGGAAAATAGCGAACCCTTCCGCAGTACCATTGTAAGCAATAATAAAGTAGAAGAAGATATTAATGGTAGTACCATTATCACTTTAAAAATAAAACAGAAAGTTTCAATATTAATAACTTAAATCGCTGAATCTTCTATTTCTAGCAAATATGTATGAGAACTAAAGATGACTTTGTCTTTCAGTAACGAGATTGAGGCTCTGGTATGGGTTTTCGATAGAAACATTAAGGTTATGAAGTGTTCATAGTCCAGACCTGAACCACATTAAAAATCTTTGGAGGATGCTTACGATATACATATGTCTAAATAGGCGGTCGGCAGTTTGGAACAGAACGAAAGCAGCTAACATTTGGAAGGGACGAGGGCAATAGAATTCCACAACTAGTCCTGAATAACCTGATTGACTCAATCTCGAAACGAGTTTTTGAAATCATTCTGATAAATGGTAAACCACCGGAAAAATTTGATTGTCTATAGTTTCCTTGTTTGAATTTTTACATCAATAATAAAAATTGTATTACGCATATAGGAACTCCTACCCAAAATGTGTTTTCGTTATTTAGAATAACTATTGAGAAAGGATTGGAACTTCCTATGACAAAATAAACATTGAATAGAAAGACCCACCAAACGACATAGCTGCAGGGTCTTTCAGATTAAACGCTCACGCAACAAATTTTAATAAATTCTACAAAAGTGAAACAATTTTTATTTTTAAAAAACCAAAATAAAGCTTATTTTAGGACATTTTCGATGTGACCACTCCTTTTTTCGATAACACGTTTTAAATGGTGAACAAAATTCTTCATGCGCAACTCTAACATTACGACTTCGATGCTGTTGAAAATCCGAGTTATTTCTTCTTTAAGTTCCTCCAAATGTTATTAACGTAGCAACGGTCCTTCACGTACCCTAAGAGGAAGTAATTTACAACGAGAAATGTTGAAATTCTTACCATAAAAGGACAAAGTTTCATTAAGGCTTCGGTTGCTCGAGTAATACGATTTCACAAAAAATACACGTCCTCTACTTACACTTAAACATCGATTTCCTTTTCGTTCTGCTGTCATTTTCTTTGAATTTGAAAGCAAATGCTTTCACTTGACGATTGAAAGATAGAGTACTTTACTATCATTTGAATGCGTCATATGTCGGTTTCAGTTTCACATGTGAACAGACGATCGCTGCTCTCAATTGAATGTTTCATTCGATTTAATTTCTCCAGAGTGGATTTTCCCGGATCGCCTTTAAAAAAAAGTGGAACTGATCACGTCTGCTGACATACTGCAAATCGTTAATTTCATTACTTTCGGTGAATACGGTTCGAACTCAAACGACTTTTCATTCGTATATAAGACACTTTCGTTCGATATGAGACACTTTCATTTTCATTTGACGATTTGATAACTTCGGTTCAGTGTGAATAATGAAACAAATGTTTACAAGGACATTTGTACATTTGGACATTTGGACATTTGATTGTAGATCTTGACACTAAAAACCATCCGATCAGACTGAACGAGTAGCCGAATATTATCGTCCCGAAGTGGGGAGCCCAGTGTTACCATCGATGGAGCGAAAAAAAGGAGCTATTCGATTTTTTTTTGCGTGAGCGTTCAACCTGAAGACCCTGTATATTTTCCAATTCGAATTCCAACTGATTCTTAAAATTGAAAAAAGTGTGTGCTTATAGGTATTTCTCGCTCGGTATGTTTTAACGTTAAGCGTATTCGGAAAAGAGCGATCAGCAACGAACGGAAAAAGCGACGTTCAAAATGTCCTGGACTGTAACATAGGCAAGGCGAAACTTTCCATTCATAATTCATCAAATTGCTTTTCAAGTGGAAGTTCTATAAGCTACAGTTGATTTGCCTGAAGTTAGGATTCATCAATGCAACTGGAAACAACGCCATCATCGGTCATTATACAACGCTCGGCCGCATGTTGTTTTACCAGCTTCAGTCACCCGGTTCCAGCAGTTTGTAGTGGATCACCAAAAATAGAGAATCACTCTGGAGCCATATTCGGTTTTGGTGATCTAGAATCTATTTGTTGGTCACTAATTACGGTTCACTGTTATAAACATACCATTTCGACATAAGTTTCCATCTTTCGGGAAGATATTGATGGTACAAATTAAAAACACAAAATATCAGTTACGTCACGTCATTTTTTGGACGAATATAGTAATTTTGACCCCAATTGATTTGGATACCCCCTACAAACTCACAAACAGTGTGTTTTATTTTTCATAGTGAATATGGGAAAATAGCATAGAACGATAGGCGTTGTTTTCCTTTATTCTTTATTCATGAGGAATGTTCCTGATGATACTTCTCATTGTTTTTTTTGCACAATTTTCATCGTGAATTTTAACCTTTTGATTATTGTCTAGTATCTTTCGATACTTGTTTGCAGTACAGAGCAATACGGTTAATTTGCCATTTCAAGAAAAATCTTCTCGAGCTGATCCAACTTGGTACATCCAAACTAGCGTTGGCTGAGAACATTTCATCTTTGTTAGAAATAATGCCATTTCGTGTGCTAGAGGGTCAAATGCGCAAATTATGAGCTGTTTTTAAAGTTTAAAAAAAGGTTTGTATGTATGCGAGCAGACATCTCTTTCTGTTTTCTTTTCTCATTTCATTTGGGATTGTGGGATAGATTTAGAAATCTAAGGAACCCGGAAGTGTACCAATCAGCGCAACGATAGCTTTCTGGAACCCAATTTCTGGAAATTAATTTGTGTGCCAACATGTTGATTCGAATCGTGCTCTGAAAATTTGAAATCATTTTGACTGTTTGTGGTTGTTTTACCAAAATGGGAATTAAATATAAGCTCTGGAACAAAAATACATTTCTTGTCAAGATTCAACCCGAAATCAATGAAAAATGAGTATCGATTTTATGAAAAAAACAATAGTCCTTAGTGTTGTTCAATATGAACAACATTTTTTCATGGCGCCAAAGCAGCATTTCGGACATGCAAGATCACCCGTCGACGGCTCATGGAATCAGTTCATGTGGTGGTCGATTTCCTTGCGTTTGAATCAATCCGAGTAATTTTGAGCGCTTACCGATTTAGTCAGTTTTGAAATAGCTCTTTCAAATGAACTTTTGGGGGTCTCCGTAACCACATTGGTTGCGCGTTCGCTTAGTAAGTGATCGATCGTGAGTTCAAAAACTCAGGACCTTCATTGACCATCTTTGTGTTGTTACAGAATAACTACGTCCACGCAACAATCATCAGCGATGGAGATCGATCCACGGTCGAAATAAGATCGATTCATCCATACATCTGCTCTGCTCTGCAAGACGCATCGGGCTGCTGTTCTATTAATAACTGTCCGGTGGTTTAACTGGATAATGGAAGAAGAGAAAGAATACTTTTACGCCTTAATGGCTACTGTGAAAATGTACCATATGCAATGGTATAAAAGGAATACTCTTACGCCGAAATATGGCAACTATGCTAATTATAGATATGATAAAAATGTGACATGTACACGATTAAAATTCGGCCTGTTACAGCTAAAATGCCTAAAATAAACAAATGAAAAAAATAACCTTTTGAAATCTGCTGTAACTGAATTTCTTAAACAATGTCTTACAGAATTTTCACGTGATAAACGATTTAAAAAATTCACGAAATATTATAAAAATCTGAAAATTGGTGATTTTTATTTGATACTTTTTCTAACGTATTTTTTAAATTCTGCTAGGACTTCAAAAGCAATGTTGGTTACTGACATACTTGTATTTGTTGAATAACTTCAACTCATAACGAAAAACTTGTAGTTGTGGGCCGATCACCTTATAATTCACTATCAGCGAATCAAATTATTTGATCAGAGGAATCAAACTCCGCATTAAACTGTCGATGGCCTTCTCCGCAGAGGTACTCATTATTCCTCTCGCAGGAAATTTATTACCGCGCCGATATTGAAACAATACCCTCACAGCAACGCAGAGAATGTAAATCAAAGGAGAAAGCAATTGAAGTTAATTTATAGCTAATAAATCGAGACTTTATATATATATACACACACACACACACACGTGTATAATCCAATCCCGATGATAGATGTATCCGAAATTGTGTCGTGTTTGTTCAAACCAACTTTCCCCCCTCTCTCAGTCTTTGTGTTGTGGTAAAACAACAACGTGAAAAGGTTGTTTCTATTCATTACAATTCACATTAAACTGCTGTTGTTGGTTGTACTTTATTAATTTTTCGCCCGAAGCTATGATTACTCTCCAAGATAAGCTAGTTCATTGGTTCATTCGTTCTATAATTTGAGCGGAAATCATCAGCACTTCAACTTCATTTTTTTTTTCTTCTCAGTGCTAACCGGCCGACCAGAGCTAGTGTACTAACGCTAAACTTTTTTTTTTGCTTCTACGCGATCGCGAGCGTGAGCTTCACTAATTTCGTCTTGGCTAATAACGCAGACAGGCGCAAAATCATCCACTCAGATGTGGCGCGATGAAGAGAGCAAAACAATAACACACAAAAACTAGTGGGAACAACTCAACGGCTGCGAAGAATGCAAAGGGTGCAGCATTAAATATACTGTACTGTTCGCCTTAGCAAGTGTCACCCCCTTTGGAGCTTTCCTTCCTTTGAGGGAGATCAAGATCGTTTGGTTCGTATTTTGTTTGTTCTGTTCATCTGTCTGTTTGTTCGGTGCACGTTGAGGAATACCTACTGTTTTTTCACTGTTCTGTTTGTTTTTCTTTCTTCAAGTTCTTTTCGCGCGCGGATGATCTTGCTCACGCTGGTCTGTTAGTCTATTGGGTTAGAATTTGTGGTATGTGGTTGCTAAACTTGTATGCGCCTACCTCTCAGGTGGTTTTATCGATAAGCATCTGAAATTAAAAAAGAAAGAAAAATCGTCCATTCGTTGAGTGAATCTTTTTTGGAGGTTTTTTAATTTTGCGATAATTTTGATATTGGAAATTTTTCGGTTTAAACGTTCAGTAACAAAACAAACAATCAGGTAGATGAAATACAGAGGAAAGAACAAACATTTACTGAATAGACACGTAACATATAGAAAACATTTATCATTCGTTAGTACAATGAGAGAAACGAAAGAGCTGTATGCCAATTGTATCCAAATCATAAACGAAACGAGAAAGATATAAGAAATTCACACAGTTGAGCACACCTCTAGCAGGCAATATCGATCGAAAGATTTCAGGGTAAAAGCACATCTATCTTTCACAAACGAGGCTACGTGATATACACTAGAACGGGAAAAAAGAAGTTTCAATGGCTGTTCAATTTCAGGTTTACCCGCCCCTCCCTCTCTATGCGTCATTTTCAGCCACATGTCCCCACCTGGAAAACGGGAAAGCATTGTGCGGTTCTGTATGCACCTCTGCATCCGCTCCGATATGCCTACATTAACTTTTGCGCTGGTTGTCTATGGTTGGCGTAGACGGCTCAAAGGTCGTACGCAGTTTTTGCTCCCACACCTCCCAGTTGCTGGTTTTCAACCGGAGCTTCCCATTTGTCCCCACCCCTCCAACTGCCAGCGAAAAGGGGCGACCAGACCGTTGTTCGACATTAATTCGCAATAAAATAAAACCCTCTTCTTCGACAAGTGTTGGGGACTTCACTCAGCCAATTCCACCACCACTACCACCACCCCCACCCGTCTCGCTATACGGCCCAAATGTTAAACGGTTTCTCTTCCTCCCCCCCCCCCTTCACCGCTTGGTGGGAAGCACCATCACGAGAACCTGTTGTTCGAGCAACAGTCGGACCCGACGGGGAAAAAAGGTAAGCAATTTCCACTCACCAAGGCCCTAAATCCTGTCACCAGTACCAGTGGGAAAATCTTCGCCGCCACCGGTGACCATTTATCACACAGACGCGCGCCGACAGAATCGTCGTCCCGAGAAAATGGGTTGGGAGAACATTTTTCTTGTGACTTCTCGGCGTCTTAGCTGACGATGCTTCCGGAAAGGAACGGAATCGAAAGTTTGGGGGATAATCTTTGCTGTGAGAAAAATCTTGTTGGGGAAAAAAAGCTGGATGGAAGGGATAAAAAATTAAAATTGGAGCAATAAATTGTGCACAGTGCTTTTATTGTAAAGACATATTTTTTGGCGCAGTTTTGAATACAACGTGGCATGTAGTGTAAATGTGAACTATCAAATTGTTTGATTCAGTCTCTTTGATTATTATTCTATTGCGTCCCATCAGAAGAATTTTTGGAGTACCGTTTTGTAAAATCTCACGCCGTGAAAACAGATGGGATCGTTACAGCGAACCCAATGGATCATAATTAACTAGGAAATGAGATGTGATACGATTCAATTCAAATCCGGCTAACAGGAGAAAAGTTTATCTTCGGAAAGTGCTAATCATAATGGTTCTTGAAATTAAGATAAGCTTCAAAACATACCCGATTGCATCCATCAATCTAAAAATTAGAAAAACATATAATTAGATTTGTGCAATCATTGTTTGTTCGCTAGCTACTATTGATCATTGGATTATGAAAGCGTTTGGAGTTGGTGCAAATTTTTATGTCGTTCAAATAATCAGTCTAATGAGCGTTGAAACGTATAATGTGAAAATTAAGATTATTCAGAAAAAGTGATAGCGAGCTAGATGAATCGAATTGTGTGCCATTCGTGAAAGCGAAACCACTCCAAAGCAGAACGTACACGGATCGAATTTATGCTATTGGAATGAGTTTCAGCTTTTCCCCAGTCAACAGCAGGCCTTGGAAAAGAGCTGACGTTTTTTTCCACCAGCTCTGCTATTCCATCTGAATCAAACGTGCTTCGAGACATTTGAAGAGTTTCAGTATTGTGTTAAATCTATTGTTCTAATGAGTTAAATAGTAAATTGAACAGTACAGTGTATTGCTCAAGAAACGATTTTCCAAACAATGGAACCGAAAAGAGAAAACACCATCAACCTTCGCTTTGGATCGAACACACGGAACTCTACTAATGAGGAGGTTTTTACGTTCCTTAAGAAACAGGGATGGATTAGCGATGACCTGAGTGCAATGTACCGAGAAGACTACAGCCTATTTGTCCGATTTCAATCGAATGAGATTATGAAAAAAGCGCTTCGTAAACTAGGAACTAGTGTGGAATTCCGATATGCGAATGGAAATCGCGTACCTTTGTCTGTGGCACCTGCGAATGGTACGTTCCGCTACGTACGGATCTTCAGAGGTCAAGGACGAGCAGATCGCCATTGTTCTTGCAAAGTATGGAACTGTCTGCCAACTAGTGCGAGAACGGTATTCAGCTGAATCAGGTTTTCCGATTTGTAATGGAGTTCGAGGTGCTCATATGGAAATTGTTTCGGAAATTCCGGCGCATCTTCTTATCCAGCATATCAGAGCAAGGATTTTCCATGATGGTATGCAAAGCAAATGCTTTGCTTGTGAGCAGAGTGTTAATACACGTCTGCAGCTCAATCCTAACCTGGAAACAGCTTCTGGCGTGAAGGAAGCGAAGGCGAAGGAAGTCACAAGGAATGTGGATCTTTTGCAAGTGTGGTTCTGGGCGGTCGCACAACTCAACCACCGTTGGAATCTGGTATGGTGGTGCTGGGGAAGCAGGATGGAGTGGGACAATCCACAAAGATCGATGGAAAAGATGAATCGGTTGATCAAGACGAGGCGGGAAGCGTTTCGAATAGTCAAGAAGATGAAGAGAATGCGGCGATGTAGGTTGAGATCAGCAGCAGAAAGCGGGGACGCAAGTACCAACGGGAGGATTTTAACTCGTCCGAATCTGATGTAGTATCCAGGAAACAAATCATTGTACCACCTGCTGAGAGTAGTCTACTCCTTGCTCAAGCTCGACGACCAAGGTCATTGAAATCGAGAAACAAATCCCGTGAGAAAAGTGGAAAATAATCAGATCTAACACTATCGAAATGAACTTTGTTTACTCAGTCGCAACGGTTAATCTTAACAGCACTAATATATTAGTGAAAAGAAATCTTTTGAAAGAATTCATTATTGAACACAATATTGATATTGTGTTCCTCCAGGAGGTTAGCTATCAAGATTTTTCCTTCATAATATCACACAATGCGTTAGTTAACATAAGTGTGGACAGAAAAGGAATAGCAGTGCTGATTAGAAAAACATTTATGTTTTCTATATTCTTACTAGATCCAACGGGAAGAATTGTATCAGTTGTGAATCATGGAGTTAATTTCATTAACATTTATATTCATTCGGAATAGGTTGTTCGCAGAAAACCTAGCTGTTCATTTGAACAAACCTGGAACCACCTTTACGATGCTAGGAGGGGACTTCAATTGTATTTTGGAGGAGAATGATTCAAAAGGATTGTAAAAAAAAATTCAAATGGTCTTAAAAATTTGGTTGAACTGCTTTCATTGAAGGATGTTGCAAAAGCTATGAAAGTGCATAGATTCACTTTCCACAGGAATCAGCTTTGCAGCCAGATACGTGGCATAAAAAATCTTTCAAAATATAAAACCGATCTAATGGTTTTATATTTCGAAAGATTTTTTATGCCACGTATCTGGCTGCAAAACCTTACCATTGAGTTTTTTGGGTCATCACTGTGTGTTATTAAAATTAAATATAAAGGAAGAGCATATGATGTTTCGTGGTAGGGGGTTACTGGAAGGTAAATCCAAGCTTACTAGCGGTTTCTGAAATCAAGGATAGGTTCAAAGTTCAATACAACACGTTACAAGGAAAGCCCATGCACTAGACAGATCTGAGTTCTTGGTGGAACTATTGCTTCAAATCAAAGGTAAAGAGTTTTTACAAATCTGAGAGTTGGGAGCGTTAATAACAGATAGTACACATTTAGGGACCATAGTGCATGATCATTTTTTCAAAACTGTACCAAGCCACATCAGAAAACTCCGATCTCGAAAGATATGAGAACCCACTAAATTCAATAACCAGATCACTAACAACAGAAGACAGAATACATCTCGTGCGGGAAATTTTGACGAACTTTGGAAAACACTCAAAATGTATAACAAGAAAAAATCGCCGGGTCCAGATGGGTTAATCTATGATTTTTTTTGAATGTTTTGATTTTTTAAAATCTGATTAAAACAGTTGTTTAATTCATACCTGAGTGGACAGTGTACCCCTCCTAAGGAATTTACGAATGATATTATCACTCTTATTCCAAAAAAGGTGATCTCACAGATTTAGACAATTATCGGCCAATTAGTTTATTAAACACTGATTATAAACTGTTTACCAAAATGATTTGTAACAGAATTCAAAATTATATTGAAAAGATAATTGGATCGGGACAAAGTGCATGTGTTCCTGGACGGACTTGTGTAGATAATTTGAAGGATGCGCGTAGGATTATGACAAAAGCTACAGAAAGTAAGCGATTCAATGGTCTTTTGCTCCATTAGGCGCCGTGCACATATTACGTAACGCGATAAAGGGGGGGAGGGGAGTGGGGGTCGAAATTGCGTTACTTTCTGTATATAAGAGGTAGGAAATTGCGTTACGTAGGGTGGGGGGGGGGGGTAGGTGGTTCAAAATCCGGATTTCTAGCGTTACGTAATTTGTGCACGATCCCTTACATTATGGTAAATTCCACAGTAGTAGCCTTTTAGGCGTAAGGGTATTCTTTCTGTTCTTCCATTGTTCAGCAGACCGGACAGCGAAGACAGTTGATATTGATTATTGTTGGATTATTAATAGAACAGCAGCCCGATGTTTCATGCAGAGCAGAGCAGTTGTATGGATGAATCGATCTTTGTTCCACCATGGATCGATCTCCATCACTGATGATGGTTGCGTGGACGTAGTTGTTCTATAACAACACAAAGATGGTCAATTGAGGGCTCTGAGTTTGAACTCACGATCGATCGCTTAGTAAGCGAACGCGCAACCAAGTGGCTACGATGACCCCCTATTCCGCGATAAAAATGAAAATAATTAATTCTGCATAATTCTGCATCAAAGTTACGGTCGGGTACAAGGATCATGGAGGAGTTGAATATGAACAAAACCATCGTCCGTGCAGTGCTAAACCGTTTCAATGAACGCTTGTCTGTTTTTCGAAAAGTTCAATCAAGGCGTCGAAGCGGTACAGTGGATCGGAAACTGCGTCAGAACGTCGCACAGTGCGGCGTCCCATAGACAAAAGTCATAAAAGTGAATTTTTCACCCAAACAAGTAGGCGGTGTGTTTTATACATGTTTCAGGCATGCTGAAACGATCTCAGTAGCCTTGTTAGCCCACCCAATTTGTCAGAACAAGCATGTGCAGTCAAGAAGTTTCTTCTAAGCACGTGGCAAATTAATTTTCAGTGATTCATCACAGTTTTACATTGAGTTTTCGTTTACGTTCGATATCTTTTAAAGTGAAACCCCAAATGGTGACGGTAGCAACACGTAAGTATAATCCGTTTCCTTAACTATTATTGAGACATGCCGCAATCACTGTGAAAATAAACGATTCTTTGTTAAGGTAGTTTTGTTCCTTAAGAAAAAAAGATACTTAAATTTCAAATCCTTCGGCAAAACTGGTTATCAAAACCAGTTAAGCTTCCGGCATATCAGTAAAGTAAAACTAAAGACGATTTGCAGTCTGTTCCTCAAATTGGTAAAGGAAGACCTCAGAAATCGTTTAATGAATGTTCGAAAAAGACAAAAAGGCGACGTGTTGAAAATCTTGTTAACAACAATGCACCTGAAGAGCTTGCATTCGCTGTCAATGTATCAAACTATTCGAGTGGAAATCAGGAGAAAACACTGACGACGGCACAAGCACTGGCTCTATATGTTGATTTAGATCTCTCTGAAATAAAGTAAACTGTACTTCGAAGTACTTTGAATGAAATACATCCAAATTTGCTACCAAGTCTTTATGCATTGAAACAAGAAAAAGCAAAAATAACTCCTAAATTGATCTCTGCGACCGAGACGTCTGCTGAAGTAGCTTTACAAGATCTTATGAATTGCACCTCCGCTAGCATCGTCAAACAAATTTTGCTAATGACTTCAACTTCAGTCAATCTCGTCTGTAAATGGGGTTTTGACGGCAGTTCAGGTCATTGTGCATACAAGCAAAATTTTACGGAAGCAGGAAGTTCAGACGAAAGTATGTTAGTCGTTGCGCTGGTTCCCTTAAAACTGATCGACTCCGCAAATAACGCTATCATCTGGATGAATCCTCGGCCAAGTTCAACATCGTACTGTAGACCGCTTAAATTTGTGTTCACGAAGGAAAACTCACAAGCTATTCTTGGCATTCAGTCAGAAATGGAGAAGAAAATTAAAGCGTTACAGATTTTCATCATCAACAACGATAGCGCTCAGATCGTTGTAAGTTTTGAATTCCATCTTACTCTTACATCTTAGACGGAAAGGTGGCAAATGTGCTTTCCGGAAATAAAGCTTCTGCAAAATACTTAATTTGTGGACCTTATCCGAAAGAGATGAATACGTCGAAGGCTGTTGAGACAGTACCAAATACCGAAACATACAAACTAAGCCTGTCACCACTGCATTGCAAGATAAAATGTTTTGAATGCGTAATTCACATCGGTTACAGGTTAGCATTATAGAATGTTTAATGGTGTATAAATAATAACTATCATTCATTTCAACAGATTGTCATTCAAAACCTGGCAAGGGAAAACTGCTGAACATAAGCAAGAGTATGAAAGCAGGAAGCGAGAAATTCAACAGGCGTACAAGTCAAGGATGGGTCTAGTTGTCGACCGAAACCGGGGTATGGTTCAAGCAATCGGATCCACAAACCAGCTCGGAAATAACAGGGGTAAGTGTGGAACTGATAACGAATTTCGCTACAATTCTCCGTATAATATCGTCGGGGCGAAAAATTTAAATGTCCAAATACCAGACATTATTGTCGGATACAAGAGATCTCTACATAAGCCTGTACGGATGGTATTTTATGCCTGTAACTGTGCATAGGTTATTGGTACACAGTTCAGATATTATGGATGCATTTGATCTGCCTATTGGCAAGTTATCGGAAGAGGCTTTAGAAGCTACACACAGCCTGATCAGGGAGAACATGTTGAAGCATACAAGGAAAGCATCAAGAATTTACAGTAATAAGGACTTGATGGACTATATGCTGCTTTCTTCTGACCCTTCCATAGCAGGGAAGAGAAAAACTATAGCGAATAATCATCACACGGATGTCAATGATATTTCTTCTTTTTTTGCTGATACAGTTGAATTCGATTCTGTTTGTCTTTTTAATGAAACTGAATAATTTACAAAATAATCGAAATATGTAAGAAAAGAAATAAGACATAAACTTTCTCATCACATTGATTAAAAGAGGTGTACTTATTCATAAACTAACAAATATTACAAAATAGAGAAAAAAAATTTACCTTTAAGGAAAATTCCAAAATAATAAATAAATAAGAAATAGTGTAGAGTTTCTCCTGCTATACAATACATGTGTGGAATGTAAAAATTAAATGTGACCCTAGAATAGAAAATATTTAAAAATTGAAAAATCACCACAATGGCGTATGCGTAATTTTGCCCTCGGATGAAAAATAAACGATTATATTATTTGTGTAATATCCAAACAGGAGAAATATTCCGGAAAGCATTTTATTTCTTCATAACATTTTTAATTTGGCGTTTAAGATACTTTTTCGATTATGTACAAAACGTTAGTCTTTTATGCAAACAAAATCGTTGAAGGCGTTAATCTTTTATGCAAAGAGTAAGAATATATAAATCGAACATTGCCCTAGAGTAAAATGTATTTAATTTTAAAAATGAAGCATTAGCAACTTAGACGAAAAAATGTATAAAAAAATGAAAAATCACCACGGTGGCGTTTAGGTCACTGTGTCGTCGGATGAAATATAAAAGATTGTGTGTTATTAGCCTTTTATCTAAACAGGAGAAGCATTCCAGAGAACAATTTAATTTTATGTCACTATTAATATACTATACACTATTAATTTGGCCCTTAAGACACTTTTGCGATTACGTATAATACATAAGTCTTTGGGGCAAATAGTAGATTTCATTATAAATAACATTTTTTCCATTATACCTATCCGAAAAAATTACTATAAGGGTTGTTTTGATTTTTATCCCGCATCCCCATATATTCAACGCACTGTGCGTCGTGAAGGCTTTCAAAGTGAAGCTAGGCCTATAGGCGTGGAAATGGCCATCAAACTCGGTGCTGTTCGCAGTACGGTTCGGAATATATGCATCCGGGAAGGGGTTTTCAAGTTAACATCAAGGCTTTCTACGTATCTGAAGAACTTTGAAGAACTTTGAAGGCCCTCAATACGGACGGACCAAATAGGATCATGCAGCAAAACATTACAGAAAAAAGGGGTCCCGAAACCTGTATGACCATGTCCTGACCAAAATTAAACGAGACAGAAGTACTATGTAACCACAGGTCGGGGAGATGTTCGCAAGAAAAATAAATTTATTTTGCGTATGTGTTTACCAGTAAGCTGATGATCTGTCAAGGAATCTACAGCTGAGGCCGGAAGACTCCGATTTTCATCACAACCTACAAATATCGGCCGAATCAGTCGAATGACCACTACAGTAAGAATGCGCAACAGTGTTATCGCGATAACGGAGTAGACGTCATTGAGAAAGAGATGAACCACTCAACCTGCCCGAAATTCCGTTGAATCGAAATGTATTTGAATATTATCAAAGCTAAACTGAAGAAAAATACTGGATACTGGGAAAACGGAACCGATTATATTGACTAGCAGCTTGTGCAACGTAACGTGATGTGATGTAACGTATCAAGTCCAAAGTTCGAGTTTTCATTAGAGAGGATTAAAGCTACAATAACTACGAGACATTTTCTTCTAATAACGTCTTATTATGAATCAGATAGATTCTGAGACATATCTGATTGAAAGCGTACCGATTTCAAATCGGCAGGGCTTCATACGTATAGATTACACAAGAACTATCCAAAAAGTTGTAGACGTTTTTGATTTGCAAAGCAGTGAACGAAGCTAGAGCTGCGACTAGCTCAAATGTGCGCTACTATAAAAATTATCGCCACCTAGATGGTGATTCTAGTCCCATCCACTGCCAAAACGTCTACTACTTTCTGAATAACCCTTGTGTACTAAATATGATGACGTACCAGCTTGAAGGATGTAATGTGTTCGTTTGTAGGTACTTTTTATGTGGATAAACCAGTGTTCTTTTGTGTAGTTTTAAGACTGCGTTCGTGGTATTATAAGTGTCCGCCGCCGAGTTCTGAAGAATACCATGGAAATAACGAGTAATAAAACATGTTATATATAACTGGTTCGAATTATTATAAAGAAGTTCTTTCGGTTGCTTTCGCAGGTGGCCCATTGATTATCACACGTTTTCATGTCACTTTCTCAGGTTGACCATAAAGATCCTCCGCCGCAGGGTATTGAAGTATGTTAAAATAACAAAGTGCACGAGAAACTGAGAGTCTCAGTAAATCCTGATTTTTACCACATTTCTATTCCTTCCGTGATAACTGCAAGGCAACCATGCCTTATAAGTGACCCCTCTGGCCGAAGATGTACTAACAATTCGTCCTTTCCTCTATATCAGGGGTTTTCCGTTTTTTTTATGGCAGAGCACTTTTTATAGCAAAAACATTTGAAGGAGCACTTGCATTTTTAAATCAATAAAACAAATCCTATTTGCAATTACATTACCCAACTGGGAACAGCTCTATTTCGGTTGCGCGTCACAGTTACACTATATCTGACCCGTAGTAAACAAGCTAAATCACTATATGCCCAGTGAAATTAAATTAAAGAATGTTTTTCTTCAAGGTGGGTTTTCAAGTGTTGCATCTGCTATAACTTCGCGGAGCACAAATTCCCCGCGCAGCACCATTTGAAAACCCCTGCTCTAGATTGATTATTTAAAGTTCGAACTAATGAAACTTATACAATAAGAATAGATTTTCTACTCCATTTAGTGGGTTTTTTGTGTAGCTTCGCTATTTTAGGTCAATCACGGAGAGCAATTGCGAAGTGTGCAGTCTACCTTCACAATGTTACATCCATTCAAACTTTAGATGTGTCTTCGTAAAACGATATTCATGTTAGTTAGGGCTAATATAGCTCATTATCCGCTTTAATATGTGTAATTTAGATTGATCTTTCCTGGCTTTCTCCGGAAAGTACGCAGTCAATTCAACAGAAAGTTACAGAGAAATCTGAGAAAGTATCTCAAACTATTTTATTTATTTTTTAAAACTATTATTGACAAACATTATTATGGCGGGTTTACATTAGGGAGATCTATAGCTATAGATGGATTTATTCACGTGAAAATAGGTGTAAACGGGTGAGAATAAATATGATACACTTATTCGAGGTATATATAACTTGAATAAATTCAGCATATGTAAACGCTTGTGAATTTCTCACTGGTGAGAAATCACTAAAGTTGGATGCAGTTCTACTTCAAGTGAATAAATTCACCGAAGATACGTATATATTCATTATAGAAGTTCACGCTAGTGTAAGCGGTTGATGCGATTTCTATAAATCTCATCATATTTCTTCACATGAATATATCCCTAGTCTAAACCCACCCTTACACCCAACAATGAAGGGAAGATTCATTGTCCTTGATTCTGATGTGAACACACTCCTTATTGCATCTGATTAAAGCCAGTGAAGATTTCATGCGAAATCACTTTTAGATGAAATGTATAAGAACTGATCATTCTGTATGCAAGTCGCGAAGCTCTTCACGTTTTTGCAAAATCTTGAGTTTTTATTCACTATCAATACCATACTCACACACTCCGCCGTGGTAATTCATCTTTAGAGCGGCGCATTATTACGAGCAATGTTATTCAAATCACTGAATGAAATTTCTGCTCACTTCTGCTCAATACAACTTTTTGAACCCAACCGAACTCCAGCTCTTCAGGCGTCTACGGACGTTTAGGAACATGTTACAATTTATGTTATTATAACCGTTTGCCGCAATCCGAGCCACCGGCAGACGGTCGCGGTCGGCACAGTGGAGGGTTTCCCCTTGTCCCGGGACGACCTTCTCCGGTACCCTTCAAACTTCAAACTTCTTTCGAGCGGGTCCTCGCGATACGACGAGACCCCAACCACAACATGATAAAAAGAAATATCAACACTCTCGGCAGGCGCGCCGGGTCAAATGAGGCATTCCGCATTTCGCTTCACGGCTCGCTCCGATTGGGGTGGATTGGATCGATCGATGCGCGATGGGTCGGGTATATGTTGTATATGGTTGGGGAGCTCGTGTGGAGCGTGGTGATGACGGCGGCAACAGCATAGGGTCCACCCCAACATCATAATGAAGTGCGTTTCGATATGCGCGAGTTCGACTCCTCTGTGGGAAGGACCGCAGAGACGGTGTGGAAGGATGCTTCTGGAGGGAGGGAGGAAGTTGGAGAAGAAAAAAAAGTGCTACATCGTGTACGTACTTCAATAAGAGCAGCACTTTTATTGAATTCAGCAAAGCAAAGCGAAAAAATTATGCTCATGTACATCATCAGACAGAAATGTGCTGCACATATTCGCATACACACATTTGCTCACTTGCTTGTACTCACGGTCAGTTGCGGAGATCAAAAACACAATGTGCCTGTTAGCATTGCTGTACTTTTCACTACAAATTTTCCCCCCCCTTCCCGCGCTTCTCAGGAGCACAGGAAGAAGGGTTTCCGAGGGAACGCAAAAAAAACTACGACAGAATAGAATCGACGCCCAGGTAGCGACGGAGATTTCAACGCGATGAGTGATTCTTCATGACTTCTGCTGACGTCGGCGGTCGATATAGTGGCGGCGGTGATGATGACCCTGGGATTCGCCCATATGAGTATGCATTAATCAACCAACTGCAACTATAGACGCTAGATCTCTATTTTATACTTTTTTGTTTTGTTTTTGCTTCAACCCTTTGATGAATTGGAAATGGAAAATCTAAAAGCTTACACTACTAGCGAGCGAGGAAACTAGCGAGACGCGGGCAATGTGTTTGTGTGTGTGTCTGTATTAAGTGCCTGTTTGGCTCCTTTTTTGTTCACGAGATTACATGACTTTTAATTGGTTCAATTATTGGCTTGGCGAAGTGAATGGTAGATATCACAAAAAGGGAATCAAACTGTTGCGGATTTGCATTTTGTGTTAATCAGTGCTTCAACGCTCACTCGCCGGGGCCGGGCTTCGAACGTAGGGAATTGGAAATGGTTTCGGTTTCCGAACGATTCCACCCAACACAGTTGCTTATTATGTTTTAATTAATTGGTGGAGGTTTTTTCTCGTTTTTCCCATGGATAAAATTGTACTGAGATACGGTTGCAGATACCATCATCGGTGCAAGTAAACAGAAACGAGTGTCGCACTGTAATTGGCACAGGTAAATAATCTCGCATCAGGAATTATTACTTCATAAAACAATGTCACAATCGTCATGTTGGCAACCTTTCACACTTTCAAGATTTCAAATACATATTACGAGATTTCAAATACATGTTACGCAAAATCATTATCGTGATATATGACATACTATATACCATTAGATTGGAAATTTTTTTTGTATTGTAACACAAACAGTGAAAATAGTAAAACAAGTAAACAATTTAGCGAATAAAGTGGCCATGCTTTTCTAGATTTTACTTGCTGATTGCGCTGTGAGGAAAGAGCAAAAAAACAAGTTTGAATGTTTGCAATTCGGGCGTCAGCCTCCATTGTATAGATACATAAACAGCTTGCGAATGGTACGAAAGAACTGGTTCGCCAAAAAAAAACGGTCGTTCGCCATACGAACTGATTTCGAGCGAGCTGTTCGGGAGATGAGATGCGATCGACTTACTCCACGAAGATTTATGCTTGAATGCCTACAATGGATGTCAGTGGGACAGCGTATCAAATATTGCACTCTTACGTTCATATATAAGATGATTAGCGGTATGACACCGAACTATTTACAAAACACGATAACGTATGAAAGAGATATGCACCGATATAACACAGGACAAGCAAGTGACCTCAGAACCATGAACTTTCCAATGTTCTCTCACTTTTTTATAAAGGATATCGCCTGTATAACACATTACCAAATGAAGCAAAGACAGCAACAAGCCTTCGAATATTCCGTTGTATTTGTAAGGAGTTTTTGAAGCATGATTTTGACCCTGCATATAATTAATGTTAGGATGTAAGATGACGAAGTTTTAACGGATATTTGTATTTTCTTATCTTTAGACTATAATGATGATGGTTATTTTTTTCCCTTTACCTGTAGACATCAACTTAAACAATACTTGTGGAATCTTCAATAGCTTGAGCCCGCGCGCGTTAGCAAACATAGACAACTTGAGATAACTCAATCGGAATACTTTTAAATTCATCTTCTCAACAGATAATTATATCAAGACTTTTCTGTGTTGTGGCAGATATCATTGCAGATTCAGGTTGACACGTTTATACCCCAGGTTGAATGTAGAGCCTGAAGTATCGGCTGGAATTAGGCTTTGGTTTGCTCAGCTGTCTGGTCTCGAAAACGATTAACAGACCGTTGTCGGGTATCCAGTGAAGCGGGAATTCCTTTGTAAATTCAAGGCTAATGCTGACATAGGTATTGGGATATTCAATTCCTGATCGGTCAAGGATTTTTTCGGGTTGGAAATTTTCTTGACATGCCTTGGGATATGTAAAGTAATGCGCCTGAAGTATCGGCTAGAATTAGGCTTGGGTTCGCTCAGCTACTAGAACTCGGAAACGATCGCAATTGCAGGCCGTGGCCGGGGATCTGATAAAGCGGGATTTCCCTTGTAAATTCATGGCTAATACTGACATAGGCATTCCCGATCGGTCTAGGGTCTTCCCGGGTTGGAAATTTTCTCGATGTTTTCTTTTCAATTTAATGTGGTCACTGGTTAGTATGATGTAATAAAAAAATACAGTAACTCAATTATTATCAATAAGATAACCCCGGAGGCGATCTGGCGTAGTGGTAACATCCGTACCTCACACGCAGAGATCACGAGTTCAATTCTTACTCCCGACATTCTTCCAAAAATGGATGTAAAAGTAACGAACCAGCCGTAATGTGTTGAAAGTCACCATAAAAGAGACAAATAAAAATAACCCGTCCTGCTCAAACCTTTGTAGGGGAATGAGGTGGGACCATCATCATCGCCAACGAATGAAGTTATTCACGAATAAAACGCATGTAACGCGCTCCTTATTTTGCTAATGTGTACTCAGTTTTGAATTCAAATTGAGGATTAGTTTCATCATTGCAATTAAATTAGATTTTCTCTTTTAATTTGTTTTATTAAAGCTTTAATTTAATGCTTTTGTGAAATATTTATATACTTTCTGTTTATCACTATTAAAACTGGAGGAAGCTGAGAAAATTCATGAATTGGTGTCCGTTCCTCGCGATTTAACTTAAGAACGGAGCAACAGATTTGAACAGTCAGTATCAGGATTGAAGTGTCTGCGTCAAGTGTATATGTCAAAAAAGAAATTATATACTGCGAATATAGATCGAGCACGGAGAAAGTGAGTGTTCGAAATTATATAAATCAGACAGCTGATGGGAAATAAAATTGAAAAAAAATATTCAAATTTGCTCATAGCAAGCACATATCAGAATCGAAGGAGAGGAGTTATCTTCAAAGATGGCGACACTTTATTATCCCCAAAAAAGATGGAAGATGATTGAAAAGGTTAAAAATTAAGGTAAATTGTATTTGATTGGTTATTGTCTTATCATATGCTCAATGCAGGTCTCTAACATGAAGGATTAGGGATTGCATTACCGTGCCAAAATTTCTATAACCGGCTATTCGGTAATGAAAATTTCATTACAGATAAAACCGGTAAATTTCCGATAAAAATACACTTTGCAAGTTTTTGCTGATTAGAGTAACGCTTAAGGACACAGAGAATGTTAATTTTGTCGTCTTCTAATCAAGATAGGATCTCATTAATGAGGATTCCAGAAGAGGAAAACCCCCATTCAGAGTCCAATTATGTTGGGTAGAAGAGTATCGAATACCATTGTCATTTGCCTCTGATGCCCTCTGTACGAAAACTGAAAACGAGGGTTTTCATCAATACGTTTATAGACGTTGAGTTTGGGCTAGACATTCATACCTTTGATTGTTGCTACCGTCGTTCAAGTTTGATGCCCCTGCTCAACTGTTCCGCAAGTTTCGTATAATCCAGTGGTTTTTTTCTTCTGTTGTCCAGCTACTGAATCAATATCATCATCGTGAAATTTGATCAAGTCAAAAACAATTTCAAATGGCTGCTTGAACAATACAGTCCGTGACGTTTGATAGAAGACGCCAAAGTCATCATCAATTGTGTCACGACCACGGACAGAATGATTATTCATATACGGGAAAAATCTGCATATACGAAACGTCTTTCTGCAATGCTTCCAAGCAGCTTCGAGCAGCTGCTTCGAAATTACTGATGGTTGTTCCGATAGCTGTTCTAGCATAAATTGCATTCTGACGTCAGCTTCATGAAGGGTGTATTTCCCCCGCAATAGCAGTTCAACGGCGACCAGAACTGGTTCGAGAGCGTCAACCAATTCCTTTATCGCTGTCAGTTCTTCATCGCTGAAGCTAATCTTGTGTTTCATTTTCAAATCTAGTAGTGATTTTTGAACAGAAGTTCGGAAGTCGTAGAATCGGCGCAATACTGCCAATTGTGTTTCTTCGATCTTGTTTGATATACGGAGTAAAACAAATTACCGAAATTTCCGGCTATTGATTGTAAAATTACCGGTATTTCGGTAACGGAAAATGATCCGGTATTATCGGAAAACCGGTAACGGTAAAGCCGGTTAACAATCCCTATGTAGGATATGATAATCTGGTAATGTTGAAAAACTTGCAATGAAAAAAATAAACTTGATGATGATTGAGAGGTTCGAAAGGGCACATTCACGCATACCAATTCGCGATATCTTATCAAGAAGTACTAAAAAGCAGTGGTAACTTATTTAGTCCGCTACACTCCCCCAAATTCACTTGTACAACACCCTTTACCTCCCCTATAAATAAACAGCACCCGTTGCAGTTCATTTCAGAATCCACACAAACTTCAGAGCACTCACGGTCATGAGATATCTAATCTGCATTACCAGGCGAAAAAAAATTTGGAAAAAAATTTCATTGAAAAAAAAATTAGGAAAATAAAAATTCATTTTTCTCGAAAACTAATGTTTTCAAAATACTGAAAAAATAGATATAAATAGCCCTTAAAATTTCCAACAAGTCATCCATACATCGGAAGCACATCTACATGGAAAAAGTATTTCGAACAACAACTTTTCATTTTTTTCTTCGAAAAATTCCAATAATGTTTAATTCGTAACATTTTTATGTATAAATTATCGCAATTTACATGCTCTATTAACTTTTCTTTATTAAGAAACATGTTAAGAACATGTCAAACGTGAGAATTTACACACAAAAATGTTACGAGCAAAACATTATATTTTCAGGAGTCTTCACACAAAAATGACTTATATTCCAAAAGCAATAATAGATAGAAAGTTGACGTCTGCGACAAAAGTTCATGTTTTAATGAGATCTAAAACTTTGTGGAATACACTATATCGCTATCTTGACTTTAAATAAAATTAGGATATATATATATATATATATATATATATATATATATATATATATATATATATATATATATATATATATATATATATATATATATATATATATATATATATATATAATCCATATCCATATATATATATATATATATATTTTTTTTTTGTGAATTTAAAATAAAAGTTTTTGAGAAAAATTAATTTTAATTTTTAAAATAACTTTTTTTCAGCGATTTTTTTGTGAAAATTTAAACAATTTTCTACATTTCATACTTTGATAAGAATTTTGTAGGTATCATCGTTTTTAAGTTATAATTTTTTGTAAAAAATTAAGAAAAAAATTCAGCTTTTTTCAAAAAGTAGTCTAATTTTTTTTCGAATATTTCAAGTATGCAAAGTTGCTCAAATGACCCATGTCTTTACACCCACAACGTTTCACTACAATCTGAGACGGTACTGCCAACTAAGAAGAGTTGGCATGAAATTCGTCATGAAATTGATCCACGATTAGTAAATAAATCGATATCTAGGCTAAACTTATTATTTAAAAATCTAAGAGACTCTTTTTCTCAGTTTGTTTTACAATTATACATAAAATGTGTAATCGTGTTATGGAGAGTGGACTGTAGATTTTACGGTCAATGATTGGTTTATGTCTTATTTTGTATGACAATCACATTCATTTCTATGATTTTTTTGTAACACAGCATTTTTTTCTACTTATTACTGTTCAACAGTAACAGTAACATTATGTATGAAATACAACATCATTCAAATGTCCACCTAGGGCATCCTCGCACACCTTGATCCGGAACAGGTAATTTTCGATGACTTTTCGGCACATATATATCTCGGTCATAACTTCACGAATGTTGTCTTTCAAATGTTCAAGAGTTTGCGGAGAGTTGGCATAGACACGGTCTTTCGCATAACCCCACAAAAAAAGGGTAGCGGGTTCAAATCGCATGATCTGGACGGCCAATTGGCATCACCAAAACGCGAAACTATGCGTCCCTTAAATTTCGTTCGCAATATGGCCATGTTCGGTCGTGTTGTGTGGCACGTGGCGCCGTCCTGCTGAAACCACATGTCATCCGTATCCATATCTTCAATTTGTGGCAAAAAAAAATAGGTTAACATGCGGCCATAGCGCACACCATTCACAGTTACCGTCTCGCCGTCCTCATTTTCAAAGAAATACGGCCCAATGACTCCACCAGACCATAATGCGCACCAAACAGTGACTTTTATGCACTACATTAGCACTACATTAGTTTATGCACTACATTAGCGATTGTGTGCTCTGTAAGCCGTCCATGACGACCAAAATCCGTCCGTAATGCTCCAAAAACATTTGTCGGTTTTTCATCATTTTTATAGTATAATTTAACATAAAAAAAACACGTTGTGCGATGCTAAAACGATCCATATTGTAAAATGGCAGACATTCAACTAACGATATAACGCTTTGGTTGACAGCTATGTCAAACGGTTGTCAGCGCAGGGCTGTATACTTTCGGAAGCCCGAAATGGAAAACCCTGTATAAATGGATTGATGGTGACCCTTGGATGCTAAAGTACAGTTGTTTTTTGTAGTAAAATACAATATGTTTCAATTCAGAGAGCAACGACAGCTCTGAAACAATAGCCATCTGTCAAAAATCTCTTGATCGATCGGTCAGGTATCGGATGGTTGTTGTAGATTTAGGTATCTATCAAGAGTCACTGTAAGTCACTGTAGATATGATAATAATAAATGGACTGTATGGATACCTAGAGGATGAATAAAATGGCTCTGCAGTTGTTTGAAAATTAGCAGTCGTGACCGGCAGCAAATATAAAGTGACCGAAAAGAAATAGCATTATTTTGTTTCTGCATAATCATCAGAATTCAACAAAGAAAAGTGTGACATTGTTTAGCAACATGAATCAAGCCGTGATCTCCAGGATTTACAAGGATTGTAAATGCAGTGCTGGTATTTCTGTATTATTTAATACGTCACACAGCAAGTGATTTCACTACTCTGTTGAGCGTTCTAGCGCTCTATGTTGATGTTAGTCTAGATCAATTTTCGGAAAACTAAGTATACCAAGTTGATTAATTAGGTAAGGTCTTCAAGCCCACAAAGATTCATTGTGGGATTTCAAAAAAATATTTTTTCAGTATTTTGTTCTGAAAATTCAATTATTTTCCATAACTCTTCCATAGATCACTTTTTTTGTAGGACTTACTATTTTCGAGTAAAACATTTTTATAAAAAAATGATCAAAAATATTTAGTCCTTTCAATATGTTAGTCTAGATAAATTTTCGGAAAACTAAGTATGCCAAGTTGCTTAAATAGGAGTTCTGAGGAGGTCATGCCAATCCCAGTTGCCAATCCTAGTTGGTGCGAAATCCGTCTATAGAATCCGGTAGATGGGGCTCTGACTTATCTTCCACATTGTCAAATACAGCTTGGAATGTGTTTGCAGCTAAGTTATGATGTAGAGAAATCGATGATATCACTTACACCCCTTTCATTTTGAGCCCCTCAAATGTAAAGTGAATTTTTTTCAAACAGTATTATAAGCTCTGATGAACTTTAGTGCCTTTACCATTCGCTCTAACCGCATTGCAGTTCTCATTGAGAGTAATCTAATCTGTAGTAGAAATTCTACAACAAAAATAATTTCGATTGAAATCATAAAATCGATCCAGCTTGTCGGAATTCGCAGTCAAACCTCTGCGAAGTGTACGGACTCAAGCTGCCACTTCTTGCAGCCGCAACCAAACCTGGTACCTCAGTTATTATTTATTATTGATTGTGCTGCTGCAACTCCTGCAACGCATATTTTATTATGGTGTTGTGTTTTCAAACACCCATATATAATATTCCAATTTTCAGCATCGGCTATTCGGACATGCTGCTACTACTGCTACTGTTCTGGATCTATTTTTTGTTTCCTCTGATGGCCCGCAGACGAGACCCAGAGTGAGAGACCGAGTCGACCGAGAAAATGATTGAGAACGAGCATTAATTCCTCGTCGCGCGCTCACCGCTGGCTCACCGGCTATTATTAATATTGATATTATTATTATTAAAGCAACAACACCGAGTGCGACCGTTGTGAGAGCCGCTTTGGGGATGGCGAATGCCTGTTTGTTCATCATTATTATTTCGCGCAGTATAATGATGTTGTGTGCATATATTCGTATGAACCTATGAATCACTCGAACAAAAGGCCTGTTCGCGAAAATATAAAACAAATTACATTGGATGCACATGTTTTCGTTAATCGCACACGCAGGCGTGATTGGCGGAGATCAACGGGGGCTGTGTGTATCGATCGGCTGAATCAACCCAACAACACAATGATGGTTACGGAGATTCAACAATCCATCGCGTCCATCGCCCGGAGAGAGGATGCCATGGCAGCAGCAGCAGCAGCAACAGCAGCAGTCACTGTTTAGTAGTCACAGTGGATTGTTCTATTTCCCTTGGAGCGATACATCGAACGCAACGTGCAAACCACGGGTAGAACTAAGTGTGGCAAGAGATAAGACTTGTGCAAAATTACATTCCCCCGTGTGCCCGCTTCTTGGGTAAGTAACCCCTTCCTGCAAGCTATCGGTGGCAGTAACTGACTGACTGACTGACAGAATGGAGAGCTTCCGATCAGAGATGCCAGATATTTCGTAGTGTAAATCCGTTGTTTTAGAATATGTAGATTTCCACGTATTTTTTCAATTTTTGGAATAAATACGTACTTCGTAAGAACCTCATTGTACAACTTTCGAATAGGTTTTTGATCACTAGATTCTTCTTCAATGTCTTGTTTGACTCGAAGACGGATCTTCCAGATCCGACCACTAGGACCGCTCCAGCAAAATAAGCGGTGCAGGAACTAAAGCTTGAATCATTTAATATCTGGATTAAATGATTCGAGCTTTAGTTCCTGTTTCGTCTGTCATTTGCCCCGTATGTATCTTCAAAAGCTCTATTATATGGTTCCTTCATAGTCCTATTGTTATAAGTAGAAACAATAGTAGAACTAATTACTAATGATATTGGGTGTACAATCTTGTTCTGTCTTGTTGACACAAGAGATGACATGATCAAAAATAGAAACGTTGCTTACACTTTCAAATATGATACGTATTTTTCAGTAGTTTACAAAAGAACAACACTGGCGCTTGAATAAAATTTTTAACGTTTTTCTTGTTCAAGCGCCAATGTTATTTTTTTTACCCGATACGTTTAAGTGCCACTGATGTCATCTGTCAGAAATTCTTTAAATCTTACTTGTACACCTAATAGAAACGTTGATTCAATTTTGTCGAAAATTAAATGAAATTCATATGAAATGATTTAATTTTTGGAAGGATTTCGAGTCTACGAATCAGAGATGCCAATGTTCCTGAATTTTAAGGATCATCCAGATTTTGTGGCACTTACCCTGATATACAGACAAGTGACACTTTAACCTGGCTAGCTGAAAATACCCTATAAAAAATAAATTTCCTGATTCCCACATATACAATAATATAAATGGTAATAAGTAAACTCAAAATTTTGCTGGTTGTGAACTTTGAATCGTAGAATGTTAAAAAAGAGTCGTTTACATATTTGAAATGCGAATATCAGAAGCAAGCAATTTGCAATCCCTGTCGGACGAATAGGTCATATCAAATTGAACTGCAGAAAACCACATATAATGGATGGCCCCATGATTTCTTTGAAAAATCCTAGAACTAGTTGTTGTTGAATGTTGATGACACAGAAAAACTTGAGAGGATTGATAGCCAGGTTGGATCATTTGCATATCCGACATGAAGGATTGTGTATGAAGTTGAAAATAGACAAGAAAGAGATCACAGAAAACAGAACAAGCCCCAGAAGATAAGTCTCGATTAGTAATCTATATTTTTTTATCCAAAATATATATTTTTATTAAGGCTCATATGGCATCAACCTGACGGGGCCGGGAGTTCAATATTTCGACAATGTTTGCCTTATAACTATGTTAGTAATATGTAACCGATTACTCTCGGTTGGCTCGAGGTTAGTATTACAAGTGTTTTCGTAATTGTGATGTTGCTGTCTTCAATGCTCTGTACCTGTGCCCGACACGGGATACTTCCTATTGGGATGCAGCTGACCATTAATCAGCAACGCCCCCCTAGTCTGTACCCCATATCTAGCGTGGTGCGTCTTCTCGACCCGAGGAATCCTTCAAGAATGGTCACTAGCCGGCGCAAACATTAGCTCGTGTAGAGTTGTCATGAGCGGTACAACCTTTGGCTCTTGTTGAATGATCAGTGGACTGCACAACCTTTGGCCCGTGTATCTGTAAAGAGTGTGTGTATGTATTGCCGCGACTAAGTAAAAGTTTATAGATCGGATAGGAGGGATATGAAACAGGGACACAACGAAGGAAACATCATTAAACGTTGACATCGGTGTTTCTGAGGAACAGGTATAGATAAAGCAGTAGATCAGGATCACGGCTACCTAAGATATCCCGGACGGGGATATCTGATTGTCTGCCTTTTGCTCTCAGTGCTCTAGAAAGCTGAGAGCGAGCAGCATGGAACCGGATACACGACCAGACAACATGCTCGATGTCGTGGTAGCCATCGCCACAATCACATAGATTGTTTGCTGCGTGCCCAATGCGATAGAGATGCGCGTTTAGGTTGTAGTGGTTGGACATAAGCCGAGATATCACGCGAATGAAATCACGACCTACATTCAATCCCTTGAACCATGCACTCGTCGAGTCCTTAGGGATAATCGTGTGTAACCAACGACCGAACTCATCTCCACTCCACATGCGCTGCCAACTTACGAGCGTGTACTGACGAGGAATGTGGAAAAATTCATTATAAGCAATTTGCCTTTCAAAAAGTGTGCCTTCTAAAGCGCCCACCTTAGCTAGCGATTAGTAATCTATGTCTGCTGGATAATCAGTCTGTTTTCATTTCAATTCAATTTACTTACTGGTTAGTGTGGGGTCATTAAGAAATACAGTAATAAATTGTTTCAATAAGATAACGCGTCCTGTTCAAACCTTCGTAGAGGAATGATGTGGAACCTTTTTTATCCTACTTGTTTATTTATTTAGGCTCATTATCATTTTAGCTTTGATAAATCCGGATTCTAATCGTGTACGTTTTACATATTTTATCGTATCTTTAAATTGTACAGTACACAGTAGCCATTTTCAGGCGTAAGAGTATTCCTTCTGTTCTTCCATTGTTCAGTTAGACCACCGAACAGCGGAGACAGTTGATTTGATCATTGTTGTGTTATTTATAGCACAACAGTCCTATGTTTCTTGCAGAGTACAGCAGTTGTATAGATGAATCGATCTTCATTCGACCTTGGATCGAGGTAGGGCCTCGATTGGTAAAAAAAAGAAGAACAAGAACACAGAGCTCAGGGAAACTACAAGCAAGTGTTTTTATGTACGGGAAGAACATCTAGAGTGTTTCAATAATTCTGATGTTTAGATCAGATAATCTGTTCGATCAACCACGATTGATTTATTGTCCCCATGAACTGAGAATACCCCAAGTGATTCAGGAATATACGAAACTAGTAAAATAAGGATTATAACTATTTTTTTCACTGTAGAATGGTAAGAAATATGTTATTTTTCTACAGACGCTGCAATAGTTATCAGGGGTGCAAAATGAAATCAACATTTTTCCAAATTTTTAGATTTTATTGCAAAAAATGGTTCAATCTTAGTCTTGAAAGTGTTGCCCGACGCTAGCCAAAACCTTTTCCCATTTTTCTGAGAGCATATGGATTGCTCATCTGAACAACTGCGGGTCTTTCGAAAAGATACTCGGTTTTACCCAATGTTTTGCCTCTTCGTTAGAATTTGAATGCTGCTCAGCCAGACTATGCGTCACTCTTCGAAATAAATAGTAATCGGGAGAGATTATATCTGGAGAATATGATGGATAGGAGCGAACGTCCCATTGACGTGTTTCCAGATGAGTCTACTTCTACTTCTACTCTACTTGTCTACTTGCCCGTTTGATAGTTTGGACAAAGTCTCGATGTTCCGGAATAGCGAAATATTCATCAGTTATCTTTTTTGGGCTTGAATGAAAATGTATACAGACTAAAAGTTCAATAATGCTTTTCAATAGACGCCTATGTCGCATGCATATGAAGTGCTTGTACGTTAGTCATATTGGTCTTATTCATTTTCAAATCCAATACCGATCACAATTTTTCGAAAAGTTTCAGGCCTGGGGACTGGAGAGGTCAACGTTTGATCCGCGAAAAAAAAATGCTTGGTGGAAGTCACTTTCAACCTTCAACAAAAATGCTTCGTGATTTTCGATTTTATTTTTTTTATATTCCAAAAATAATTTATCGGAAAAAAGCGGTTTAAGCGCATGCTTTTCCGCAAAACATAGAGTTTGATTCGATTGTTCCTTCTGATAAGCAGGTGCCGTAAATTTGTTCTTGATTTTTTGTTACTGCAGTCGAATTCTTTTCGTGTATCCAGTCAAAAACTTTCTTCAATGGTAATGTTACTTCTTAGGGTTGTCGTGCGTTTTAGACCACCGTAATTCTTTAAACATGTTGCATACATAGATGATCATATCTCCGTATCGTTTTCAATCTAACAATAGATTCGTTTCTATGTTTACGTTTGAAATCTAAGTTCCAATTGTTTACTGAAAAGCAAAAAAAAAAGATTCAATTTTGATCATAAAGATGAAGTTTGTTCTACGAAAATGCATCGACAAAAAAGTTCCAACTCCTAGAATTGTCACTTTAAAAAACCATCCAATGGATTTCTTGCTAAAAATATCATACGTCGACTCATCAGTTTACAGATCCTTCATCCAATACTACACCGGCTGATCTACATGCTCCTGAGCAAACTCCAGTCTTCTGGTTCAATTGGGGTCTCCAACGAATTGTAATTTTCGAGCAAGTTTGCTTTTTAAAAACGATGTTCTTCGATTCTCCGACGAATAATTTGATCATGAACTGGCGACGTAAAGGTTTCCTGTATTCCCTTGATGTTTTTCTTTACTTCCCGCTTGATTTTGGTATTCGTTCTTCATTCGTTTTTCATTTTCTGTCTCTGCTGTGACGATCCACCACCGATCTAAGCGTCCTGCAATTCAAGAATTTCTTTTTCAACGGCTGCTATCCCGCCGCTTCATTTCACCCTTTTTTTCGATTCCACAAATTTACGGATACACGAAAGGAATTATTCTGAAAACAAAGGGTTTTCCATGAATTAAAATAATTCGGCTTGACGACAGTTCTAATGTCTTACAGAAGCACTAAAAAGTGAATGTGTGTTTCCAGATGTCAAAAAGCAATCAATCGACGGGTCTCATGATTTTATCACATCGAATGATAATGAATGATTATTATTTTCAATTTTTCAGATATGTATTTTATAATGTATCGATGAATAATTAGATCGTAAACATAACAAGTGATTATTTTGCTGTTTTTTTAATTTTAATTTTTTTTTTCAAAATAAAGATCCCATTTATTATCAATGCAACGAACACTAATAATTATTGGGTACCTTGAGCACTATATTCATGTTTCCGATGGATAACATAAAACAACTTATAAATTACTTAACTTAAATTAATTAATTATCTTCAATAGTAACGCTACTATACACCAATAACGTTTGTTTTGCTCAATTTCGGCACACGGTACAGTTTATCGATCTAATGTTAAGGGAGGAAAAATATTCTTACATATTGTATACCTTATTTTTTTTATTTTCGGATAGGCTAATTTAGAAAACATGTATCTAAAGTAGAATAATGACGCACACTTAGCATGAATATACTTAGACATTCAATGTTACACGGAAAACAAAGGTTTCCTGTGAATGAACCAATATTAAATGAGGGGCTTAGAATGAAAGAGGTGTAAGTGATTTAATCGATTTCTCTACATCGACTTTCTCTTTTGGTCATAACTTAGCTGCAAATACGTTCTCAGCTGTATTTGACAATGCGGATGATAAGTCAGAACCTCGTCTATCGGATTCTATAGCAAACTCAAATTGGAACGTTTTTGCAGTTGAGTTATTAATTGAAAAAAAAGTTGATGAAGAGAAATCAATCAAGTCACTTACACCCCTTGCATTCTAAGCCCCTCAAATATGAGAGGCTCAGAAGGAAAGGAGCTTAAGTGACATGTCCGATTTTCTCTCCATCGACTTTCACTTTTGGTCATCACTTAGATGAAAACACATTCCCAGCAGTATTTGAAAGACAACAGTTCGGCTGAAAAGTTTATAAGGAAACACAGTAAAACTTTGAGGGCGATACAGCGATTATAGCGATCTTGCAACTTTTCGATATCATTTTTATAGTACTTTTTTGGTTTTTCCTCAAAATAGGCCTCAATTTCGGTAATCACTTCATCATCGGTCTTAATTTTCTTGCCGGAATTTTTCAGCCGAACTGTAAGATCAAACTCGCATCTATCGGTTTCTATAGCAAACGAATAGCAAATAAACGAAAGAAAAAGTTGATGAAGAGAAAATCGATCAAGTCACTTACACCCCTTTCCCTTACATCAATACCCCGTTGTCTATTAAACGATGACAGTAGTAGTGGTGTAGGATGATCATGTATGTTAGTGTTTTGGTTCTATTTTTGCCAGGACCGAGATGTATAATGCTTCGATTTATAATTCTGGAATTTCCTCATCGTTCCAGAATTCAGATCTCATGAGATTTTAGTACACCCGTGGCCGAGTGGTTAGCGTCTCACATTATCATGCGGGGTGTTCGGGTTCGATTCCCGTTCTGGCCGGGGGATTTTTCTCAGAGAAATTTTCTTCGACTTGCACTGTGGTCACGCGTATTCTAGAGCTTGCCCCTCTGAATAACATTCAAGACGTGTTGTTTGGCCTAAGAAATCTCAAATAAATATTAATAAAAGACGCTAGTTAATGCATACGTTGAGACGGCAAAGTTCCACAGGGAACGTTAACACCATTCAAGAAGAAGAGATTTTAGATCTCAACTGTGTATAACATACATTAAACACAAAAATCCATATGCATATTAATCCGTAATTTACGTAAAAATCGTACAAATCCGTAACTGTACGAAAATTTCAGCAAATCTGGCACCCCTGCTGCCAGACTCCAAAGAGAAAGCCTTCGACGAATGAAACGACGTTCTATGAATGCAATCGATAGATACAGATATGTGCAGCCGCAACATGAAACGGAACGAACAAATGCGATCGCGCGCCGATTAGGGATTGGAGTCTTTCTTTTTTTTTTTTTTTGCTCTCTTCCGCATTATTTTCCTCCGCGAATGACCCTACCAGACCTCTTCGAACGTATGCAAAGTGCGGTAGAAATTGGTAGCTATTATGCCCCAGGTCAATCGCGATCCAACCAGGCTAATGTTTCTAAACAGTGGAATGGTGCGGCTTGTTTGGCGGAGGGTGGTGCACTTGCGAATTTGTGTTTTGCACTCGCCTCGCAATCGAAGAAGGGTTTGTAATTTCGTCATATTTTGGGGAAAATTTGACAGTGATTTATTACGGTTGTGGAACAGTTTGACGGCTCAATTGGTTGGATTCAACTTGTACACCGAGGAATACGCGCGCAAGTGGTGAGAACCGGCGTTTTGCCGACTAAGTGAACCACTGAGAAATTAATGCACTCCCATGTATTGTCTTGTTAACCGTTTTAATTACAAGTGTCCGAACGGTATCCAGCTGGAATTGGTCTGAATAATTCATTTGCATTCCATTTTACACCAACGGAGGGTGCAATAATTACGATAAAAATAATTCCAATTCTTGAGTTCCAGTCAAAATGACAGCTTGCGCTTGGACAAAACAGGAAACGTTGACAATTGAAGCGCTTCGATTCCCTCAGCCCGATCGGGCACCCTCTAAAAGTCATTAAACGGTTCGTTATCTTGAGGACAAACAGCGACGCCGTGTGGCGAGTTTTTAAATTGCCCTTGAGGGCAGGTGCAGCCTCAAATTCGGACAATGTTGTTCAACTGGTTCGGAATGTGCGGTGGACGCAACAAAAAACGGTAGCCCCGACCGATATCAGATCGAGGAATGCCCCGCTCGAAATGCCATATCATCAATGCAAATACTCTCGTTTTTTTGTTCCTGTTCGCTTCCTCCCGCCCTCCGCAGCCGCTCCCACTACTGTTTGGACCGTGTTCGCTCCAATGTGGAACGCCCTTCACCTTCAATTACTAACAGTGGGAAAAAAAGAAACAACAGCTAAAACTCATCGGAATAATTTCCTTCGATTGCTGCCCGGCAATTCCTCAAAACATTTCGCCCCATTTCATTTCTCGTTTTCTGGGATGCCATCATTGCTTTTCGTGCCGCCAAATTGTGGCATCTCCGGTCGTGATCGGTCCGGTAATCACTTGCCACGAATCATGAACCATTTGCAACCGAACCACTCGGGGCCTGCCAGGACCGAAACCGCCCCAAGGATTTCGATTGATTGTTGCGAATCGAATCGTCGATTTGAATGCTTCATTTTCGAGCGAGAAAGATAGGCTAATCATACACTCCCATCCATCGCCCTGCTCTCTCCGGAGTCGGTTTTCGGTGATGGCCGCGGACGCGGCATTTTCTGAATAAATCCCCAAAACAAAACTAATTGCCGCCCGATCGGCAGCCTCAGCAGCCTCCGAAGGTTATTATAACAAATCAGTCGGCGCTGCGGAAGCGCTGATCGAAGCTTTGATTCGGTGCTCCGGGATTCGATGATTATCCCGTTGTCGTTCCCTCCGCGAGACAGAACCCGCCTAAGCCCGTTTCGATTCGGTAGTGGCTCCTAGGCTCCTTTTAATTACATTTCAAATCTTTTACAAATTAACCGAAACTAATTCGCCCGAATTCGAAACGAAGATTTCAATCAGCAATTTTTATTACCATTCGGGATTTATCTTCTGTTTCACCTTTGTACCGCGGCCACAAAGCAGCGGCGCACAACACGGCGAATCGTAATTTACAAATGAACACTCATTACAATGTGTAGACTCGCCAACGGAAAGCCATTAATCATATCTGCCGTGTCGCTGTTTTGTTTCTTTGTTGTTGTTGTACTTCGATCCCTTCCGCGAGAAACCAATCGACAGCTTCTCAAACAGTTAGTCAGTCAAAGTTAGACGAAATGAAAGGTGCAGCCGCAGAAGCAGATACAGCAGCAGCAGCAGCATCATTCGAAACATTGTGAGAGGAAGCTGAGGCGCAGAGAAAATCTGTACGAGAATAACACCAAAAAAAAAAAAGCCATCATTATTGAAAAGAAGAACGGCCGAAGCAAAACAAAGTACCAGATCAATAAAATATTTTTCACATAAAAGCATAAACAACAACGCGAATGCCCTGCTGCATTTTACACGCTACTGGCATTAAATCTGTTATTGGTTGCAGCGAAAGGTGATTTTGTTTCGTAGTTTATTCTCGTGCGCTAAGGTTGCCGGTGACCTCTCGTTGCTCCGAACCTGGCAGGGGTGAGCGAGGGAGGTGTATTGGCGGGCAGGTGTCTTGGTTAAAGGGTCTGGAGGATGGAAATGTGGTCCGTTATGGAATCTTGGGAGAGGTCAGTGATGAGTTGGCGACGGTTTGCTTGTTGCATATTTTGATGTTGAGTTTCGAGGGTATGGGAAGCATCTAACAGTTTTCTCCGCTGATTTCGGTTAAATTTTTGAACCCAGAGAATTAATTCCGAAGAACAGGGTCTAATGCGGATTCAGCCCTAATCTTGATTCAAGAATTCTATCACTCGATCTTGATAATCATCAATCGGAAAATGAGAAACCTTTTTTCGTTTGGACTTAAAACTCTATCGAAATGTCGTAAATCTTTTTGATAAATAATTTCAAAGAATGACAAAATCGGGGAAGGGGATGGCAATATATCTATCTTCTTCTATATATATATATATATATATATATATATATATATATATATATATATATATATATATATATATATATATATATATATATATATATATATATATATATATATATATATATATATATATATATATATGTATATATATATATAGATATATATATATATATATATATATATATATATATATATATATATATATATATATATATATATATATATATATATATATATATATATATATATATATATATATATATATATATATACATATATATATATATATATATATATATATATATATATATATATATATATATATATATATATATATATATATATATATGGATTTCTCTTTGTCTGTCTGTCTGTCTGTCTGATTCTTATGGACTCGGAAACTACTGAACCGATCGACATGAAAATTGGTGTGTAGGGGTTTTTAGGGTCGGGGAAGGTTCTAATGACAGTTCGAGACACCTCCCCCCTCCCTAAGGGGGTATGACACCCTCCCTACTCTGGAATGGAGAGGGAATCCCATAAAAATAATACACATATTTCAACCAAACATATTCCTACTAAACAAGACAATTGAAAATTTTCGGAAAACTCTGAACGAAAATGGAAAAATTCGAAAAATTCAATTCGCATATGTTCTACAATTACATATTGACAACCGTTGTTAGTCCATTTAATGTTTGCGCTAAATTGATCTTTGTTCGAAAGTGGAAATGGATTTAAATGTGATAAAACGCTCTCCTATATCGTCTTCTATCTATAAAATAAAAATGGTTCGCCGAATGTGTTGATAAGAGCAAAACTCGAGAAAGGAATTGTCCAATTTACGGCTTTCTTCATTATATTATATTTTCTGTATCAAACATTTATTCCATGTAACGGAGAAACATGTTATTTGCAAGTGGATGAAAAACCTTGCATGAGAATTGTGTCTGAAAATAATCTGATATTATAATGTCGAGTTTTGGTAGAAGTACTGAAATTATATAGTAAAAAAACGATGGGTGTGTTATACTTATGATATAACCGCAAGGTTGACGCAGGACTACCGTTGGCTTAGTAACCATTCGTGTTTTTTTTCAGTTAGCAATAATCGTACCTCAGATGTTCCTCATTGGGTACGATATCGCCGCTGCGGCGATTTGTATGTATTAATTAAATTATGGATTAAACTAGTGAATGAATGGAACATTTTATGAATTCAATTGCAAACAATTTACGAATTCAATTGCTAACAAATCCCTCGGTCAATTTCGGTCAATTTATGCATTATGGAAGTGGTTATCGCGTAGAAGTGCAGTGAGCTGGCGACATGAAGAGGTATGCAGTCTTGAATAACCGAGCCAAAGCTGCTCAAACCGCTCCCTATCAAAGAACAATATGTGTTCCGCATACTACAACGCTACAAAGAAAAAGCTGATGTGGAATATAGACCCAGAGAGGAACGTCCGAGGTCGGTACGGCTTCACAATGTCATTAATGCCATTCGTGAATGCGTTCGGCACAATCCTCTTCGCAAATGAAAGCGTTTAGAAATCGAAATGAACATTTACAAGCACATCATACGATGTGTGAGCCTTTTTTGACACGACGATTGACGATGACGATTGGAATTGTGGAAAAAAACTCCCGTTTCAAACACGGGGTTAGCAGTAAACCGACCAGACTTCATCTCCGAAAATGATTGGTCATCCGATAGTTCAGACCTTAATCTACTGAGCTATTCACTTAGGACAAAGTAGGAGAAACATAAAAGTAATTTCGAGAAGGCAGCTCGTGAACGTCCACTTGCAACAATTCGTGCAACGATTGACGATTGGATCAACCGTTTATGACTCTGCGTCAATGAGGTACATACCGAGGTGGAGCAGCAGGCGTTTCAGGAGCAGTTTCGTTTCAGCAAGTGCATGATTATGAAGTTGTTAATGCTATTTTCGAAATCAAACCAAATTCGTCTGGATCTGACGGCATCTCAACTAAACTTTTGAAAATTATTACGCCACTCGTAATCAATCAAATCACCTACTTGTTCAACAGAGTCTTTGAATCGTCATCTTTTCCTACACAGTAGAAAAATGCAAAAGTGATTCCCTTGCAAAAAATTTAAGATTTAAAAAATTGATAATCTGAGACTCATAACTTCTTCTTCTTCAATGGCACTAACGTTCCTAGAGGAACTTCGCCGTCTCAACGTAGTATTACTTGCGTCATTTTTATTAGTACTTAGTTGATAAATTTTGGATACTTTGTACCTTAAATAAAAATTTCAGCTTTTTATCTCATTTTGTTTTGGAGCTATAAATTTTCTAACGACTGACAAAGATTATGGCTATAAGAGGTATGTCTCTGTAATGATGTAATGTAAAGGGTGTGTCACATCAAATTGCATCACGGAATAAACGCTGTAGAAATTCGCCCAGTAGAACGATCCTTTTGAAAATTTTAGACAGTAAAATAAAAACTATGAAACAACTTTTGGCTTTTTCTTTTTATTCATACTTCGAGCCCAAGCCCGTATGCTCGCACCTTCCTCTTTACCCCGTCCATAAGGTTCTGTACAACGTCAGGTTGTAGTTTTTTTGAACAGAATCCATTTTCTCTTGAAGTCCGCCTCCGATTTGACAACTTTTGGGTTCTTCCGGAGGGCCTGCTTCATAATCGCCCAATATTTCTCTATTGGGCGAAGCTCCGGCGCGTTGGGCGGGTTCATTTCCTTTGGCACGAAGGTGACCCCGTTGGCTTCGTACCGCTCCAACACGTCCTTTGAATAGTGGCACGAAGCGAGATCCGGCCAGAAGATGGTCGGGCCCTCGTGCTGCTTTTATAGTGGTAGTAAGCGCTTCTGTAGGCACTCCTTAAGGTAAACCTGCCCGTTTACCATGCCGGTCATCACGAAGGGGGCGCTCCGCTTTCCGCAAGAGCAGATCGCTTGCCACACCATGTACTTTTTGGCAAACTTTTTGGCGTCTTCCCCACCATGTTTTGCCTTTCGTCGCGGTTAGGAGCCTTCTGAACCTTGTATGTACGCAGGCCCTCCCGCTGCTTGGTCCGCTGGACAAATGAACTTGACAAATTCAGCTTATTGGCGACATCCCGGACCGAACTTCTCGGATCACGTCTAAACTGCTTAACTACGCGCTTGTGATCTTTTTCACTGACGGAGCATCCATTTTTGCCGTTCTTCACCTTCCGGTCGATGGTTAGGTTCTCGAAGTATCGTTTTAGTACTCTGCTGACCGTGGATTGGACGATTCCCAGCATCTTACCGATGTCCCGATGTGACAACTCCTGATTCTCGAAATGAGTGCGCAGGATTAATTCACGACGCTCTTTTTCGATCGACAACATTTTTCCAAATTTACGAAAAAATGACAGTGAAGCATGGCCAACGTGATCTATACACTCTGATCTGATTATAAGCGAAAGCTGAAGATATAATTCCTAAAAATTAAATTTCCACAGCGTTTTTTCCGTGATGCAATTTGATGTGACACACCCTTTAATGATTCGTTGCTAGTATGGCGACTTCGTGCGTTCTTGATAACGGTGTTCATGTTCGCCAGGACATACTGCAGGATGCGAACAAGCAAGCGTAGTGTGTAATTCGCATATCAATATGCTTGCCTCCAATCCCGCATTTGCTGACGCACTTCCGCCGAGCTGACACTATCAGCGAGTACAAATGTGTAACCAAGTGCATATCGCGAAACAAAGAGCGAACAATTTCACTGTTGAATTGTACAACAATGAAATTGTTAACTATCCACTGCCGTGCAAATCACCAGAACAAAACAAAAACACACACACATACGTACGCACACCAAACAAACTCGTTGAGCTTCGAAGGAGAAGGGGCACACACACGCAAAAAAGGCGACCCGGAGAACCAGCGCTCGCGCACATTTGGAGCGTCGCTGGTTGGCGTTTTTTTTTCAATTTGCATGAATAAAAGAATGCACTCGATAATTACACATGATTCGATGTTGTTTTTGCTTTCTCACCTGTCAAAGGAAAAGCTTGTAAAGCCATTAAGCATTGCTCTCCCCCCCAGCCATTGCTCCCTACCAATCATCGGGTTAGACACAGCTAAGTGACTGCTGGCTGTTAGATACTGTTAGTTTGCTAAATGAGCGAATAAGCTTTTGCACAATTTCACGATGACGACTGCCCAGCCGTGGCGGGAAGGGAAGGGGAGTCTTCACATGCGTGAGTGCATTTTCAGCTGGGACATGAAAAAGCATGCTTCACCATTATTCACCACCAGGGATCATTAGCTAACCAGTGCGCTCCAAAGTGACTCCTAGGTACGGTCCGCGAGCGCACTTTTTTCCCACACGGCGTTTGGTTTGTTGATAAATGCCCAACAACAGTCATTTGGAATAGTAAGCCATACCTACTACCCATGTAAGGATCATTTCCCGTTCTGTGTTCTGCGTTTCTCTGTTCGCACAATCTAGTCAGCCGAGGAGTGATAACACTTGAGTGATGGGCGAAAAAGGGCCGAACGCGCGCCTCATCGGGATTGATACAAATCATCATAACAGCACAATAACAAAAAAATCCACAGCTTCCTATGGTGTAAACAAGGGATTAGAAGCAGAAAGATTTCGCGCTCCAATGATTTTTCTCATTACCGCGCCGCTTACGGCTTAGGTTATATCCGTGCAAACAACGAGCACATACATACACACACACACGTTGTATTTTCATCGCTCATTTGAGGCGGGCAAATCCAGAGGTCGCCGAGCATAGAAATGTTGGGCATCTGCGGAGTGCGCTAGACTTATGCTTATGATTATGCGATGTGCGGTAGGCAGACAAAAAATGTCGGAATGCATGTAGTGTTACCTTTTTTCTTCGTCTTCTTACCAATGGAATCTGTGTGTATGTGCACATTTGGAAGTGATTTGTTTCTCTCTGCAAGAGAACGACGAGGGGATGAAATGCCACGGCTCTTTGTTTTTGAAAATGTTTCTTTTATTTGCAGGTAGTATGTATTACGTAATTCAAATTTGTTCACCGGTGCAGATGGACGGATGGATGGTTTGGCTGAACTGGGATGGCAGCACGCGAAAGCCAAATTAGGCGCGACACAGCGTGCCTTATTCGAGCTGTTTGTTCTGGGCACTGACTACAAGGCTGCAATTGTTGCCCTGTATTTAGGGAATATGTTTCGATGTAAGTTTAATGAGAAGCGAATCGTTGTGTTGCGCACTGCTGAGAGAAATCGAAAAATGCCTGCATTCCCGTGAGTTAGCTCGGGCAGCCTCTTCTCCGCAGGTTAATGATATGTTGGGTTCTGTGAATTCGTTTAAGTTTGCATTTGGAATAATAAACAGCACTCATACGTGGGGTTATTCAACTTGATAATGCAAAGCCACTCCGACGGCACCGTAATTTGATAATATAATTTGCCGGTTTCCTTGCTGTTTAGTGGGTATCGAGGCGGAAAACTACCGAGCAGGAAGCGAGAATTTTCTCGAGTTGCGTGAAACCAATAATAAAGGTTACTGTCTTCACCGATTTCAATATAAAACTCATCAGAATTATTCTGAATTAAAATTTTATTGGGTGTTTGAAATGATGCCTATTTAGTTACGACAACGATGAAACATGGCTAAATTGACCTATTTAATTGATTCGAATACGGTAGCAAAAACACAGTAGCGACTGAGGCATAAAAACTCGCGAGTAAATTGATGGTTTTTTCGCTAACGCAAATTATCTTCAACTTAATTATGTGTAGAGCATTGATCCTCTCTGCATTTTCTTCGGGTTTCATTTATTAATCGTTTAGTAAAATCTTATCCAGTAATATCCTAATTGTGGCTTTATCAGCTCTGTAGTCTGCAATTAAATTTCTATACCAACGTTGTGTTGAGGACGAAATCAAAATGTTCTGAAAGATGAATTATTTTTCATCGGGCGACCAACTTAAGTCGGTCAACTGGCCTACCAAGGGGCCTAATATGGTTTATAAATAAAATGTACAGACAGAACGCCAGCCTCGAAAGTAATTTTCTTTCCTTTTTGCTACCTTCATCAACTGCACAAGTTGATCCTGAGAAATGTATGTGTATCCCGACAAGACAAAATGAGAATTTTGAAAAACCAAAAACGATCGCAGAGATTTTTACCACTGGAACATCTTCAAAACTATACAAACCGATCTGTTATAAGATGAGCCGTAACTGCGGCCTCTCGGTGACAAGAGCTTTAGCGTCTCTGAGAACACTGATAATAACTTAATTGCAGACGTTCAACAGAAAGTTCTAGAATTTTACAACCAAAATGTTTCGTATGCCAATATTTTGTTGTTCGAAATGTAATGTACACAGGCTGGGAACAATCATAAGGGTCCATCTGTTAAAAGCGATTTCGGTAGATTGGAAAAATACTGTTGCTCCTCCAACGATTCATGATCAGCTGGATAATCGACAGGATTGCAATAAACAAGAGAAATGTTCGAGTTTTCTTGGTAACACGCCAAAATGTTTTAACTGCTTGGATGAGATTACTGTTGAACTTGAATATGATCACGGAAGTCACCCTAGTATTACTCCAACTTGTTACGATATCTAAAATTGTTTAACCACTAAATCCTCACATTGAATGGGTTTGTTAAAAATGATCTGGATTAGGTTCTGATCAGTAGAAATCAGATGTTATTTGATACTCGCAATACCTTCACTATAAACACAACGCTATTCATTTTCATAACATTTTCATAACAAAGAATCATCTTCACTTCGCTATCCGTAAGAAATTATTCTTCCCTTAATATTAGCAATTGCTTAATTTTATTGGTATTGATTTTTTATTTATGTTAATATTACCGACTCATGCCTCATTTATGAAATTCGTAAAAAACAAGTCACGAAAATTATAGTTGGATATAACTTTTTTTTTTGAATTCATTTTTAAAAGTGTAAACCAGCCTCTACATTTTGTTGCAGCAAATCTCAACAAGTACAGGGTGGGCCATTTAAAGTGGAAGCATCTGGCAACCCCATAACTTTTGACAGAGATGTCAGATTAACAAATGTCATACCGCGTTGGAAGCGTCATTTCAGTACAATTTTAACCATGGAACAATACACACCTAAACAACGCGCTGAAATTGTTCAGCTGTACATTCAAAATAACTTCTCAATTGTGTTAACTAAACGTGCGTGGAAAAATAAAAATAAAGTTAAAACATCGCCTGGAGACAACACTATAGTCGATTATATGCCAAATTTATATCGTCTGGTAGTGTTGGTAATGCCAGTCATCTGTCCAGACAACGACCAAGACGTTTCGACGAGAATATTGATGCCGTTCGAGCCAGTATTGCAGAGACTCCATCGACATCAGGTCGCCATCGTTCGCAAGAGTTAGGCCGATTTTTTATTGCCATTTGTTCATGAAAATGAATTGGACAATTACTGGTTCCAACAGGACGGCGCTACATGCCATACAGCGGCTGCCACGACCAAATTATTGCGCGAAATGTTCCCCGGAAGATTAATATCGAAAAACGGCGATTATGACTGGCCACCTGATTTGACGCCTCCTGACTTTTTTTTGGGGATATTTAAAATCCAAGGTATACACTGGTAAACCAAGGACCCTGGCTGCGCTGAAAGACAATATCCGACAAGAAATTGCTGCCATATCGGCCGAAACATTGGGCAAAGTGATGGAAAATGCCGAAAAAACGGCACATTTTGCGGTAAAGGCCAGAGGCGGTCATTTACGAGATATCATAATCAAAAAGTAGTTAGAACAAATCTCCTTGGACCAAAATAAATGAATTTCAAAATTTTTTTTTTTTAAATTCCACTTCTTTACTTTGCTATTGCAAAAACAAATCCTTCCATTTTAAATGGCCCACCCTGTATGTTTCAAGCTTTTTTAGTAAAATCTTCATTTCCTGAATTTTTTTGGTGCTTCACCCGACATATTCAAACTAAGAAACAAATTTCACTTTCTGTTACTTACAATCTTGTTCATAGCTTCCTTATAGATGTGCTATCATTTGAAGCTACAAGAACGATGATTTCCTAATGTCATATGTTGGAAAACAGCGAAAACGTATTCAAGGGCTTCGGACTTCGAAGAGATGATTCCTTGATTATTTTTTTTCTCGTAGCGGTTTTCAGACAGTTCGATCGCATTACTGGATCTGCAATCCCTGTTAGTCTTGTGGGCCGAACAAAATGAATTTATTGTGTTTGATGTAGGACTACGTCTTTCATTAAGGAGGTCAGATTAGAAAACATGTCATGTTCCAACTAAATAATTTTAACATCAGTTCCAAATTCCAATGAAATCGGAGTTTCTCCAATATTTTTTTTTTATACTGTACATTACGATTTCACAGTCGCAAAAATGGACGAAAAGTGAAAGCATTCTTATTTTCTCATATATTTGAACTGTGCTTTTCTAGCCACGCCGTCAATAACGAGCACCTAGCGTAGTGACGAGGCACCATTTTTGTATACCATTAGCATTACGAAACAAGTCGTGGGTATACATCGCTCATCATCGTATCCAAGGGAAAAAAATTGAAAAAGATCGTTCTAAAATAATAACCAAAGTGACAAACAAGTGGTTTGAAAAAAATAATTTCTTAGTCTCTCCAATTTTTTTAATGGCCACTTGAAAGTACTTCCTTTGGTCATTTCGGTCCAATTGTTTCATTAATATTTATTACCAAATTGATAGCCACACAATTCATTAGGTTATTTCTATGGTTGAAATATAAAATGATGTCCGAATCGTCGTAACAGTTGATGTTCATTCGACTAAATTAAACCTCAATTTTACTTGGGATAAATATATCTAATGGTTCAACGTGATTCAACTTCAGTTTTATCCAAGGCTATGTAGATTTTTATTTCAACAGTATTTGGTCCTATTTTGAAACATATTTTTTTGAGAATAGCACTATCGGGATCCATTTTTTATTATGTCTAAATTTTGTTCCAATTTTTCTACTACCATTACGATTTGTTACTATGCTATTTCTATTCGTTTTTTTACAATTTCGTCAAATTTTTCCATGTTCGATTTTCGTTACACCACAATCAATTGATGTGTGTATGAACAGAATCACTCGTTTCCCTACTTTTGTCTTCATTTATTATACTAAATGCTCGAGGTATTATGTAACTGTATGTTCAATTTTTGGGTGAATCAATAATTGAAGGTACTGTTCATCGCTTTTTGATTTTTTAAAAATCTATATACACTGGTGGACATAAGTATTTGTCATGAATTAATTTATCGCATTTGTATTACATACACAAATAGTCGGTGATATAAACTCAACTGTGCAGGTGCAGTAGATTCTGTGAAGTGTACTCAGTAGAAGCAGTAGAAGTTTTCAATGATTTACCCTGCTTTAATAAATTACAGGAAAGAAAAAGGCCGAGTTCCACATTTTTAATTGGACAGAAGTATTCGTCACGTTGAAAAAATGTTAATTTATCGATCCCTAAAGATCTGGAAACACTGTAAATGAATGAAACTGACACATTTGATCACTTTTGTATATTTTTAATAAAAATCGGCTGCGTTCGTATGATTTTTATTCCGTGGTAACAAAATGGGCAGAAAAGGTAAGGAAACTACGATGGAGAAAAGGAAAATTGTTTTGAATTTGTTCAAAATGAAGAACACAGTTTCCGAAATAGCTAGGAGTGTTGGTATGCCAAGAACAACGGTACAGGATATTATCAATCGTTATAAGAACAGCGATAACTTCGACAAAAAACCTAGGACGGGAAGTCCTTGCAAGTTAACGGATAGAGAAAAGCGAAAAATAATACAAATTATTGAGAAAGAACTGAAAACATCTTCGTCAAAAGTGCGAGGAGAGCTGCTGGAGTTCAGTGGGCAAGATGTTCTTTTCAGAACGGTGCGCAGAGTGTTGAATAATGCCCAATATAAAGCCCGTGTTTGTCGTAAGAAGCCTCTTATTAGCAAGGTTAATCAGGCTAAAAGGTTGAACTTTGCGAAAGATTACCAAAATCACCCGATTAGTCTGGAATGTGTTGTTTTCCGATGAGAGCAAATTCAATGTTTACAAATCAGATGGAAGGGTATCGGTATGGCGAAAACCGGATACTGAGCTGCAGAAGAAAAATGTTCAAGCTACCGTGAAAAAGGAAGTGCATCAGTCATGGTCTGGGGCTGTATGGCAGCATCCGTTGTCGGGGAATTGGTATATGTAGATGGTATCATGAAAAAGGAGCAATATTCAAATATTTTGAAAGAAAATATGAAGAAAAGTGCTGAAAAGTTGGGTATAGAGAGCAATTTCTACTTCTAACAAGACAACGACCCTAAACATACTGCGGAAGCGGTATGCCTCTGGCTGCTATATGATACACCCTATCAGCACAAAACGCAACCCCAATCACCGGATATGAATCCCATAGAGCATTTGTGGGATGTTCTAGATCGACGTGTACGTGAACATCATGTAACATCACAAAAGCAGCTGAAAGATATTTTTCGTGAAAAATGGTATAAGATCGAGCCTAAAGTATGGGAGAAGCTGGTTCACTCAATGACAAATCGATTGAAAGAGGTCATTGCACAGAAAGGATTAAACACAAGATATTAAATGTCTAGATAATTTGTTCAGAAATGTTTTTTGGAGAAATGTTCTAAGTGCCGAATACTTTTGTCCAGCTGAATTTGAAGATAAAGTTATGATTTTTGTAAAATAAGCTAATTGTTTTCATTGTTTTGATTTCCCAATAAAGTAAATTTATAATAAGACTATATTGTTTCACTTGAATAATCTTCGGAAGTGGATTGGAATAATATCGCTTAGTAAAAAAACATTCGTGGTAGATTCATGCATATGCCGAATATATATGTCCATCAGTGTATATATAAAAATGGATTTCCGTCTGTCTGTCTGTCTGTCTGATTCTTATGGACTCGGAAACTACTGAACCGATCGACATGAAAATTGGTATGTATGTAGGTTGGGTTTGGGGTGATATTTCCAGACCCCTCACCCTCTCTAAAGGGGGGGGGGTCTGTCATACAAATGAAACACAAATTTCTTCATTACTCGAGAGTTAAACAAGCAAACGAAACCAAATTTGGCATGTGGAGGTTTTAGGGTGCAATAAATGTTTTCACGGTGGTTAGACACTTAGAGACTCTCCCTAAGGTAGTGGGGGGGGGTGGTTGGTGCTGCCATACAATTTAAACACAAATTTCTACATTAGTCGAGAATTAATCAAGCAAAAGAAACCAAATTAAGCATATTGAGGTTTTAGGGTGCAATAAATGTTTCTATGGTAGTTAGACTCTCCACCCCCCCCCCCCCTCTCTAAAGGGGGGGCTGCCATACAAATGAAACACAAATGTCTGCATTACTCGAGAATTAATCAAGCAACTGAAACCAAATTTGGCATGTGGAGATTTTAGGGTGCAATAAATGTTTTTACGGTGGTTAGATACTCCTCCCCTCTTTCTTAGGGCTGTCATACAAATGAAACACAAATTTCTGCATTAAGCAAATGAAACCAAATTGAAGTGAAGGTTTTAAGGTGCAATAAATGTTTCTATGGGTATCTATTTAGACTTTCGTTAGACTATTCACCCCCCTCTCTAAGGGGGAGGGGGAGCTGGCATACAAATGAAACACAAATTACAGGGGGCACACGAACACAAACTTCAGCAAAACTCGAGAACTAATCAAGCACAATTTGGGATGTGAGGATTTTTGAGTATGAGAAATGTTTCTATGATGGTATGACACCCCTCCCTCCTCTGGAATTGAGAGGAGGGAGGGGTGTCATACCATCATAGTCATACCCATAAAAATATTACACATATTTCAACCAAAAACATGACAACTGAAAATTTTCGGAAAACTCTGAAGGAAAAAGGGAAAATTCGGAAAATTAAATTCCCATATGTTTTACGCACGATGAAACGCACTCCTTTATCTTCTTCTATCTATACCAATAAAAAAGTATCACCGAATGTGTTGATAAGAGCAGAACTCGAGGAAGGAATTGTCCGATTTAGGGCTGTCTTCCTTCTATCATATTTTCTGTATCAAACTAATTTGCAAGTGGTTGAAAAATCTTGAACGAAAAATTGTGTCTGAAAATAATGTTATATTATAATGATGAGTTTTGTTAGAAATACTAGGAATTTTATAGTAAAAGGGGTCGTAATGGGGTTGATTAGAAGATCAATCAACGATCAGTTCTGCGATTGGACCCATGAACTTGTTTATAGTGAGAAAACGTGAATGATAACAAAATAACAAAAAACAAATTTTGCGCGGGACGAAGTTTGCCGGGTCAGCTAGTACATTAATAAATTGAAAGATCTCGTATATGTGTGATTTTGATAAGTCTATTTCTGCTGTGAAAACATTTTACTAATGACAAAATCAACGTGTTAATGTTCTGATATGACACTATGAACATAATCATCATAGTCCAATTTTTTTTCGTTTTATTTATCAATACAATTTTGACCCTAATTCAGTTCCATTACTATTCCTGGATATTTTTTAATGCTACAAATTTCATCCCGATAAGTGCAGTTCAAAAAAAAGTTGTGCTAGATGGGAAACGAAACAACTTATCTTACACACACGCGTTGGGAACCTGATGTGGTCCACCCTACAAACCTTGGAAACGATACTTAAGAGAAAATGGATTTTGGGATTCTGATCACAGCACAAATCGTCACCTAGTTCGTCACGGACAAGACAATAAATGAATCGAATGTGTACGTGCTAAAGTTCCTGGAAAAAATGACATTTTCGTCAAAGTACAATGGCCCTGTAACGGCCAGATTTTGGAAACGGTCACTATAGTCCGGATGTACTGTAGTGGTACAACGAAAACGGGGTGGATTTAATCGAAAAGGATTTTAATCCACCTAGTTACCTCCAATGCCACCCAATCGAAAATTGATAGGCAATTATCGAAGGGAAGCTGAATAAGACAAGAAGGGTGATCAGCATCGCTTGCAAAAATGATGACACGAATTTCCAGAAAAGACACTGATTTTATCCGGAGCCCGTCGGAATAATTTTCTAATATTGCGAAAAATCAGCAAATTAACATTTCAAAAAAACATCAACCTAATAGTTTTTCTTCGTCAAATCAATCATCCAGATAAAGCCGATTTCTCAACTGCGCACTCCCTGAGTATTTGCGAAGTTGCAACCTCGTCATGGATGTCCGGAATCGCCCTGACAATTAAGGTATAAAGTGACTTTTTTCATACTCCCTCCATTCTAGAGTTTCTGGTCATCTTGTGTTTTCAACAAAGAAAAAAAAATTGATTTTGTATGGAACCTGTACGGATTTTGAGTTAAGTGTACATTGTGAAAAATTCTAAACATAGGAAATATTGATTATTTATGATATAGCCATCAAAATGTGCTATTCAGAATGTCTTCAGTAGAAGTCAGGTCGTGAACAAGAAAAGACGGAGTGATCCGAAATCAACGTCACGTTTTAGAGATTTTTCTCCAGCATGCAGAAAAACAATTAAACACCTAATAAAAGAGTTGTACTATACAATTGAATGAGGAAGTAGAAAAAATTAATATTATAGACACTTAAAACCCTTTATAATTAGGGGAATCTCTTCTTGGCCATCCTCCCCTAACCAGCGAGAATCGGACAGTACGGTATATCATCATTGACAATTTTTTTATGTTATGTACTTATGTTCTATCTTAAAAGTTACACCTGAATAGATAGCAAGCCACGTGTAGGGTGAATGATATCGAATAAACGTTTATCAGCTCCATTCTAAAAACTTGATTTTATTTCATTGCACAAAAAGCAAGCTTTGTATAATCAAAGGTGTAAATTCAAATGAAGAGCATAAGCAGCCCGTCGGAATGGAATCTTGAGTATATATCGCCAAAATATACCTAACAAATGAAGTAATACGCAAATCGTGCAAAGCACGAAGCTATGCACCCTCGGCCAAAGCAATCGAGCATGTTCAGGTGAGTGCTATGGCATGTATTTTGATTTGTTGCTCTGTTATTCATGCAACCCGAACAAATATGCTGCTCCCGTTGGTGTGCACTACCAGTGCTAATTGCAGCTTGTGTAAGATTCACTCTACTATCATTGCGCATAATTTGACATTGGAATCGCAATCATACCGAAATGTTGGGAAATGGAATGCTGCATTTGTAACATGAGCTGTACTTCCATGTATAGTTCGAGACAGACTTTCTGTCCACTTTCGAACCATTTTTTCCAAATTTCATGGTGCTGCTTGGTCAATTATTTCTCGGTTACCAGCTTATGTATAGCAACTTTTTGAACTGGTAAAATGAGGCTTTCGAGCCATTCTTTGCATTTTCCGTTTTAAATTTAACTTCGATGTTCAGAATGTTATATACATGTTGTTCAGTAGTTCTGATAAGTTTTATTGAAGTGGGTTGACATTTTTCGCGTGCATTTTGAAGCTACAAATTATCAAATTTGAATATCGGTCACGTCACGAACAGTTTCGACAAAGGGCCTGGCCGGGTAAGGGAGTAAAAAGTGCCCCCAAACCAAATCACTAGCTGTATGGCAAATATAGTAAAGGATATTAAATAAGAAATTTTGGTGGTTTATTTGAACCCCTATGTGGTTTGACGTAGGATCTATAGTGAAAAACGTACTTTTCGTTAATTTCACGCCATCCTCAAAAGATCCGAGATAAAAATTTGAAAAAAATACTGAATGTGCATCTTACTACGATGTATCAAAAAAAATTATCAAAAAAAAATTTCATCAAAAATTTTAGTACTAAAAAAAATAATGAAATCTTGAAAATTTTTTTTTTGGGATTTAGAGATTCAGTACTACTCTAATTCATATTTTAATGTGTTTCTACGGCTTTTCTAGATATGTGTGATTTTTTTCAGATTTTTTTCAGTGTTGCGCGGTATCAAAAAATTTTTTTTTTATGTTTCCAAAGAGTGGTTAGGTAAGGGAGTAAAAAGTGCCCCCAAACCAAATCACTAGCTGTATGGCAAATATTGTAAAGGATATTAAATAAGAAATTTTGGCGGTTTATTTGAACCCCTATGTGGTTTGACGTAGGATCTATAGTGACAAACGTACTTTTTCGTGCATTTCACGCCATCCTCAATAGATCCGAGATAAAAATTTGAAAAAAATACTGAATGTGCATCTTACCACGGTGTATCAAGAAAAATTATCAAAAAAATAATTCATCAAAAATTTTAGTATTAAAAAAAAATTATGAAAATTTGAAAATTTTTTTTTGGGATTTAGAGATTCAATACTACTCTAATTCATATTTAAATGTGCTCTTACGGCTTTTCTAGATTGATAAATATCGTCAAGCTGTTTTTTTTTAAATATCTAATAATAAAAATAAAATAATAAAAAAGAAAAATACACAGTACAAAAAAATGTTATAGATTTTCTGGCATTTCGAAATTTTGAAAAAAAATATAACTTTGAGACCACAAATTCGATTTGTTTTTTTATTTTAATCTTTCAATTGAAAACCACGAATACAATAAAATAATCGATTTCAAAAAAATAAAAATAATAATGCAGACGATGAAGAAAATTATTTTGTGTCACACAATGCTCTTAAAAATTCAGGAAAAATTACGCCACATGTAGAAAAAAGACACATACGAACGCATTTAAATAAAAATTTGAGCAGGAGTGGGTCTCAAAGTTATATTTTTTTTTTCAAAATTTCGAAATGCCAGAAAATCTATAACATTTTTTTGTACTGTGTATTTTTTTTCATTTTATTTTTAGTATTAGATATTTGAAAAAAAAAACAGTTTGAAGATATTTATAAATCTAGAAAAGCCGTAAGAGTACATTTGAATATGAATTAGAGTAGTACTGAATCTCTAAATCCAAAAAAAAAATTTTCAAAATTTTAATATTTTTTTAGTACAAAAATTTTTGATGAAATTTTTTTTGATAATTTTTCTTGATACACCATGGTAGGATGTACATTCAGTATTTTTTTCAAATTTTTATCTCAGATCTATTGAGGATGGCGTGAAATAAACGAAAAAGTACGTTTTTCACTATAGATCCTACGTCAAACCACATAGGGGTTCAAATAAACCACCAAAATTTCTTATTTAACATCCTTTACAATATTTGCCATACAGCTAGTGATTTGGTTTGGGGGCACTTTTTACTCCCTTACCTAACCACTCTTTGGAAACATAAAAAAAAAATTTTTTGATACCGCGCAACACTGAAAAAAATCTGAAAAAAATCACACATATCTAGAAAAGCCGTAGAAACACATTAAAATATGAATTAGAGTAGTACTGAATCTCTAAATCCCAAAAAAAAAATTTTCAAGATTTCATTATTTTTTTTAGTACTAAAATTTTTGATGAAATTTTTTTTTGATAATTTTTTTTGATACATCGTAGTAAGATGCACATTCAGTATTTTTTTCAAATTTTTATCTCGGATCTTTTGAGGATGGCGTGAAATTAACGAAAAGTACGTTTTTCACTATAGATCCTACGTCAAACCAGATAGGGGTTCAAATAAACCGCCAAAATTTCTTATTTAATATCCTTTACAATATTTGCCATACGGCTAGTGATTTGGTTTGGGGGCACTTTTTACTTCCTTACCCGGCCAGGCCCTTTACGGGATTTTGGGACCAACCGTTTTTGACAGTCCCTAACAATCTAGATTATATCTTCCTATTCTGCCACGTAGATAAATATAGATAATATTTTTTCAATATGTTCAATATGTTGAAACGGAGTGAAAATGAGAGCTGCTAATTTCGCATACATTTATGATGAACGCAAAGTGTTTCCGTAACACGTGGTTGACTGCGACTATGGGGTATAGTGTTCAAAGATATTCAAAATCAACAAGCAACAAATATTGTAACGTAAACCTACGTCAATGATGCCTCGGACACAACTTTTCAACCTTTTTTTTTTAATTTGGGTCATTTGAATAATGCTGGAGTTAGAAGAGTAATTCACCAACATTTTCCTCTCTTCACGTCTTCATCGAAGAATAGTATCATTGCTAATCAATATTAGTTTGTTGAAAAAGGCGCCTGAAGATATGATGAGTATAACATTGTAGACAGTAGATGGTTTACCCGGTAGAAAGAAATGTCAGAGTAAGAAGATCGAGTAATCAATGACATGATCCATTCATTTTAGCTGCATGAGGGAGCTTGATAGATGGGGCATATACGGAATTGTTGAAACAAAATAATGCCACAATTGTGCAGTGTCTAAACACAGTAGAACCCCGATTATCCGCGAAATAGTCTGGCTAGGTCACCGCGAGTAACAAAAATCACGGATAACGCAATATACGACTAAAAATAAGGTGTAAACACGAAATAAAGATACTTCAGCATGAAAACTATGTTTTATCAATACAGAAAACATAAAACTATCCTTCTGGAAGTTCGTGTGCACCAGTTGTCAGATTAAATGGAAGCTATGACCAAAACAAAGGAGCAAGCGCTTTCACGGATCATCCGCTCACGGATAATCGGGGTTCCACTGTATGTTCAGAAATAATGGTTTCCATGTTTTGAGCTTGTTTGTACCTTTAATAAATTTTGAACAATATTTACTATAAAACAGTATGTCGATGTGGGTGAGTTTGTCTGTTTCGTGTTTTTTTTTTGAGAATTTCGTCCAATTCCGAGAATAGGGCGACTCGGAAATCTACTGATAAATGAAAATAGTTAACCGCATGTGCATGTTTTTACATACATCCATTTTCATAATTCAGACACATGCGTCAATCGAGTGTCACTTCGTGATATAACTTTCCGTAAAGATATTAGAAAAATCTAATCACTTGTATAGAAGATATTTCTGTAAAATATAAGCACTGCCTTTGAGATTTTTCATAAGAAACCTAACAAATATAGAAGGATCGTATTAGCTGTTCCATGTTTTATGTTTAAGTGACAGGCAAAATTAGCATTATTCTCTTTAATATTTCTTTTCTTTTAGCTACATTGAGTGGATATAACATTAGTTCTGCAAATAGCTCGCATAGGTAATACAAATTCAGGTTGAAGAATCATTGATACTCGCCACAAAAAAAAACCTTCCGTACAGAGTTAGTTATTATAGTGATTTGCTGTGTCAAACGAGTACATTATAAACAAATGAGTAGGAAAAAAACGTAAACACATGTAACAAAAAGAAAGAGACTGAAATGTGAGTTACATGTCATAAATTTAGAATGATGAAAAATAAACATAACTTAACATGGTGAAACCTAAAATAGGGTTGGATAGTTTTCGCTGAAAGAACTCCGATCAAATATCTTGCAACAGTTGAGATATATGAAAACAAATCAACGATGTGTGTAGGGCCAAACCACTGAACCAGAAAATGAGAAAATGAGAATCAATTTTTCACAGGTTTCTTCTAGCGATGAGAGATGGAACGATTAAGGTATATATTCTAAGTACGGATAAAGATACCATAATTCAAATAATATGAATAGCTAAATGATTTTTAACTCAAAATTTTCATAAAAAATTGTTTTGTTTTGACGTAGGATTACGTCTTTCTTTTCTGTATCGGGGTGTAAGTTCAAAGTTTAGAAAACGAGAGTTGTGCTTGGAGACGCTTGGAGTGCGAAGTTTTGAACGTTAAAATCTCATTCCCGGCTGAACGGAGTGGTATGATAATCACTTTATTTGAAAGACAAAAAATCCAAGAACTATATGATTGGTAATAATTTTTCAATAGCTTAAAAATAGCTTCGACAACAGGCTATTGGAATAACACAAAGCTGTATATAAGCGGATGCCAACTCGGCAATCAATTTAGTTTCTGTTTTGCCTTCACATGAGTTGGTCATCGCTTGTAAATGCGCTCGAACAAAGGAAGATTTGCGCACTCGGTTCCCGTGATGCATTCGTATCTAAGAACATCAGTTTCCTTTCTGCTCCCGCGTGGAGTGAAATCAAAACTCTTGTGTATTATTTTCACGAGAACACAATACAATTATGTATCAAATTTTATCAGTTACTTTTGCAAAGCCACGCAAACCCAACGGTTTCTTTTCTTGACCACCAACAAGTTCGAAATAGTTGAATTTCATGTTAATAGCAATTTCATACTGATGGTCACACTAACACACTCACACACTTACAAGGAAAACTTTTAACAATCTTTAAAAATATTATTAATTCATTCATTCCTTGAGAATTGATTCATATGTAATCTCAAACAAATGATTACAGAGCCAGCAATAGTCCTACGTCTACATTGCGGTTATATCACAGATTTAATCCATTTCTAGTTTTTTTTTATGATATAATGTTTTTATTCATGGTTCTCTTGTTTCTGAAGAAACGTAATCTTATCACCGCAGCTTTTGATGGTTTCATCTGTGTCACTTTTGCATGATTTTTATCCATTCGCGTTGATGACTTTGAATTTCTTTTCTCGAGTTTAAGAAGCAACAATGACAATACAGGGTAACTTCGATATAGCGTACATTTTACTTTCAAAATTGTACGTTATATCGAAGCATAATAAAGAACTTATTGTATTGGAGTTTGAGTAAGGTTAATGAATAAATTCAACTAGAAGACGAAGCCCATCTTTCTCATGATGTTTCCCTTCGTACTGTTGATTAAAATTTGATTCATTTAGAATCCACAAACCACAAAACAGTAGTACTTCGGGATTGGTTAGAAGTACAAATCAAGCTTTAGTATTAAAATGCAGATAATTTATTGTTCTTTCAGAAAATTAAGTGAGATCGTTTCCTTCGGTGTGGATGAGACGAAGGCGAGCCATCGGTAGGACTTGTAAGATTCTATGTAGACCAAGTATTTAACCATCAAGTGTAGAAAACACGGGTTATTTCGTGACGGAACGCGAAACACGAGAAAACTCGTGAGCGGTCCTTAATGTGTTATTTTAGACAAGAAACTATCTCTACCCTGAGCACATAACTTCATAGAAATATCCTAATTTTGAAATTGTAATCAACATCGCAGAATAATTTTGTTAAAATATGCTTGCAAATTGGTCTTATAAATTTTTAAACCAAACATTTTAGACTTTATTATAGCACTAGCTGACCCGGCGAACTTTGGCCCGCCCGAAATTTATTTTCGTCCGAGGGTTCAATCTCTTCAAGAACTCTTCATTGATTGAACTCATAGTTGACCCTTTAAAATTTCCTTTTACTATAAATTTCATAGTACTTGTATTGAAACTCATCACTATAATATTTTATTTTCAAAGCTTTTTAAAACTTCCCCCCAAAAGTTTCCGATTTTCCTTCCCGCAACATTGATCTGTGGGCAGAAACTAATACAACAAAATAAAAACGGTTCAAATCGGATGATTACTTCCTCGGGTTTCACGCTTAGCAACACATTTAGCGTTCGAGTTTTATTTATAAAGACTGATTATAATGCAATATTACAAGTCTAGGTTACATTTCAAGTGGTATGTTTAAGTAATTGCATGTACTAGAGCTTCATTGCATTCATCTGTTCTTAAATTGTTCAATTTAATGATCATTTCAAAGCACAACGTAAAAGGGTATGCCATATCATTTTTTTTTTTTGAAAATTATTTTGTTTATTTGTCAGAATATAAAAAAGTAGAAGGGTCTGGGTCTAGAGGCATGGACGGGAACTTGACGTAGTACTTTGAGGACAATTGCTATTGAATTGAGTTCTTATTACTGTATCCGTAAATTTAACTCATTCAATACTCCAAATTATCAAATACTCCGTTGTTATATGAACTGAACTGAACCACCAAAGAGGTATACCAGTTGTAGTGGTAGAAAGAATCCCTGACCATTAATTATTCTTTCTATTTTCAATAGTTATCTGTTGAAGAAAAAAAAACCAGATAGATATTCCAACGAAAAACTCGACATTCTCCGGTTCTCTTGTTTCGATGTTCATAAATGTACATGAAAATCTTTATTCATAAAACTGTCCCTACAAAAATATGATTCGATCTCCTCTCCTCTGATTCTGATAAGTGTTTGCCATCGGCAAATGTAGAATAAGAACGAGTAAGAAACCCAAATCATGGATAAAAATGACGCAATTAATGCTGCGTTGAGAAGGCAAAAGTTCCACTGGAATGAAGAAGAATGGTATATAGTACGCCATATACCGCAATAGCGATTTTGCGGAATCTGCGGCATTTGAAATCTCTTAATTTTTCGTTACATTTTTCGTAGAGTGACCCCCCTATATAGAAATCAAAGACGTAGTCCTACGCCAAAAACCATTATGGAAAAGAACAAATTCAGGGATTTTATTTTTCTTTGGTTCAGAACGAACTTGTGGCGGCGGAAACAGCTCGCGATATCAACCATGTGTATGGTCCAGGGCAATCTTTTAAATTAACTTTGAGATTTTGATCATTAGTCTCTGAATCCTTCCACAAAGTAGTTCAACAATCGTTGTCTTAAACTGATAATCATCCTTATTCTAAAATCCATTCGAATCAGAATCATCCGAACGGAACGTAATTTTGCATTTTGCAATCCTATCCACTCAGTTTTGGCAGGATTCGATCTGAAATGAAACGTATTTCGAATTTTCGGGTAGGCAAAAAAAAACTAGAATATACATAGAAAAATAGTTGAGTAGAGATTAGAATTACGTGTTCGTACTCAAATGACATCAAGTAATAATTTGATTTGCCACATTTGTACAGCTCAATTGGATTCAAGTAGAACGGGTTGCAGAATGCTGAAGTCGAGTCAATCGGATCGTTAAATTCACTCGAATTTCAACTCTGATCGCATTGCGGAATAGGGGTGAATAACTTGAATATTAGGCCGAAAATTGTGATTTTAAAAATATCTCAGCGCTGATGAGAGCCGTGAAGATAACGAGCAGGTTAATGACAAAATATATGGAGCTACAATTTGTGAGGTAAGCCATGATGGACATAATTGCGTCGTGTTTTGTCTCTTGTGGTTTCCTTTGCACGTGGCTTATGTTGTATAATGAATTGAATAAATTCTTCAAAATAATAATACTGCCACCTTTTTTTCTTCCTTCAGAATAAAGTAGAGATTTGGGGAAATTTTCTTAAATCGATGGTGAGCCCCAAACGATATTGGATACGGAGGGAAATTTATGCATCAAAATTAGTTCTAGGGAAGTCTTATATAACAAACTAACCCTTAAATATGAACTGAATTTCCATTTACGGAAGTTTGATAAATATGTGCACCGTTTTGTATTCAAATTCATTAAGAAAGTATAAGCTATAGTTGCTGGATATAACTACACTTCATGATTAACCAAAATCAGAACTTTGGATCTCAAATTGTATATGTTCTGGTTGAAATTGTCAAAGACCGTATTGGTAATGTTTCATCAGTGACATCGTGTGTGGGTTGAATGTTGTGAATTCAGCACTTTGAATACGTTGTGTACACGCGAAAAGAAATGCTTGTTGTCATGAATGCCTTTTTCATACTTCAACAGATAAACTCTTATGTATTCTACCCACGAATCGATTGACGCTCGGGTTGCATATTATTTCAGTTCTAGCACATTCCCGAATATATTTCTTTTTTTTTTTCAATTACTTCGCACACACGCCCAGTAGCCGCTCATTAGTGTTGTCAGGTAATTGCACTTTTTTTTTTCGTTGCTGCTACTTCTGTTTGGCCCATCGCGAGTCGGACTTGTACTTCATTACAACAAATTGCACCGTAGATTATTTTTTAAACACATCAATTACACTTGCTATTCAACCCGATCACACAATAGCACAATTACCAGGAAAAACACAGAAAACAGAGCATGCGACTTTGGACAGGGCACCCGAAAGTTAAGACCCACGCTAAACAGGTTTAGCAATTAGTGTTTTTTTTGGTTTGGTTGAACTTCTTATTTTCGTTCATCACAGTGAGCACATCGAGCACAACAAAACACAGGAAGGATGCCTATTTGGATACCGGAAACTACCGAGTCGAGATCAAGAAACAACAACAACAGCGGCAGCGAGAAACAACACAAACAAAAACGAAAAAAGTCGGTAAGTCAAACAACGCCACACCATCTAAGCGAATGATAATTGCAATATGTAGAAACACAATCGAGAAACAATACAAAAAAAAACGGGAGATTAGATAAAGGTTTAAGTTTAGACGGTAAGCACAAAACTAATCCGGCCTCACCTGGCGGTGGTACAGTCCCGATAGAGGACATCGAAGTCCTTGCACGAGAGCAGCTTGCATCGGTTGACGCCCGGTTGGATGGCGCCGAGGCCGCGAAGTATTCGCACTTGCTCGACGTTGCACACCAGCGGGACAATGTCCAGCCGCTTCAGCTTGGTGTACACCGTGTGGAGACCTCCGACCAGATGCTTCAGGAACAGCTCGAACGCCTGCGGCAGACAAAGCATCGTGTCGCCCTGGATCATGAAAGCGGCCACCTTTTGGCCCCGGTAATCGACCAGTTTGCACTCGTTCGCCGTGGGATCGGAACTGGAGATCGGCGGAGGGCTATTGTACGATCGGGGAGGTACGTGATGATGGGCAGCGGCCATCAGATCCAGCGGGCTGGCGTGGTGCATGAAGGAATTCAGCAGTCCTAGACCGTGGGGCGGAATGTGCGACAGATTTCCGGCCATTCGTGGGGGCATTCCGACCATTGCCATCGCGTTGGGTGTCGACACGTGCGGGGGACTCAACGGATGGGGCATACTCATCATCTGCTGGGGTGTCGCCCCCAAAGGACTAGAAGCCATCTGACGGCTCGAGATGTGATTCATGGCCGCGGTATGGCTGTTGTGCACCGGACTCACAGGCGTTGGAGTACGGGTTTTGTCCATGTGGTGGCCGCTACCATTGTGCGTATGGGGCATCGCTGGGGAGGACAGATTACGACCTCTGGAATCGTTGGACGACGCTATGCTATGATCACTGGCCGTCGATGCCGAATCCATTGCACTGTCCATAATATCTTTGCGTACACGCAACACTTTTTCGATGTGGTCAATAATCTTGCAAGCAGCGAAAAATAACCAATCACCTCAACACCTTAGCACCCAATAATCTTCCGCCAAACGACACCAAATTATCACTCGGAACTTATTTTCTCATATTTTCCACCGAACTTATCATTTTTTTTTTCAGTAAGCACACACACAGCACCAAATTAGTTTTCACCAGTAATTATTTCTTTCTCATATTATTTTTCTCGCACAGTGGAAAATAACCATCACCGTCACTTTTCCGAGAAATTTTTCACCACGGCTTTCCACATTTTTTTCCTGTTCCCTGTTTCCTGTTCTGTTCAAATCAAGACCGCAAATCGGGATCGAGTGTAGGCGCCCGAATGCCAATTGTACGACTGACTTCTCTAACTGTTTTCGGGATTTGATTTCCCCCTTCGTTTTGCTTGCGTCCGAATGCTCCGCACAGCCACCGAAATCAACGAATCCGGAAAGCCGGAACTACTTGTGTGTTGGCCCTGTTTCTTCTTGCGTTTTACTTTGCGCTGTAAGGTGCCAAAATGGGCTTGTTTTTTTTTTGTATGTTGGGCTAATCGAATTGTTGGTGGCAGGCGATAAAAGTGGCGCAGCAAAAGGCAGCAGCAAGAAACGTCCCGTCGTCGTTCGGAGCAGAGACACACTCCAAACAGCGCCAAAGAGCACCAAGTTGCACCTCACAAAGTAGCAAAACACTTCTTCTGGGCTGCTACGAGCGGAGCACCGAGAAACACACGAGAAACCGTCGCCGCAGTCACACGAATAATAAATAACAGTTTTAAAAATATATATTAGAGAACGAATCACTTAATCGTATAACATTGAAATGAAACAAAAATAGGTGGGTTGTATTTTCATTTCCATTTCATTTTCAATTCAACTCCGACTTCATCTGTATCTTACATATGTACGAACGAGGGGCACCAATACCAGTGCCACCAGGCGCAAGTGTACGAGAGCGAAGCGAGCCAACGAACGCGCTCGCACACACCACCCCATTCCCGCGCACACACACTCACTGGCGAGTGTCACTCGAATGCTGCTGCCTCGCGCTTTCCCGCTTTCTCTAGCGCTCTTTTTACGCGCGCGGAGAATTGCCACTGACAGCATTTGCTGAGGGGGTTGCCACACACTCGCTCACTCACCCACACCCATACAACCTCAGCTCTATGCTTTCTCTCTCTTGACAGCGAGTCGCTGCTTGTGAGATGAGGTGGTGCGAGAGAATATGAGCGCCCAGTGCACGGCACTGAACAGTTGAAGTTGGAGTAGGGGTACGCGTGGTACGTAAGTGAGAGAAATTATTACTATAAGCTTGCTGCTGTTGTACAACACGTTGGAGCGGAGGCACGATCAAGTAGGGGCAGTGGTGCTAGTTTAGCGGAAACGTTTCTTCGATTGTAACAATATTAATACTTTCGCTGACCTGTGGCCAATTTTGGCATTGCATGAAAACGATGGGCATGAATCGACTGAACTTATCAATATGAAAAAGACGGGTGGGTAATATCGAGGACATAAGCGAAGAGACGTAGAACTACACCAAGGGCTGTCAATTCAAATATATTGTTATGTGAATTTTAGTGGTTCTGAAAGGTGGTTCGTGTGGTCATTGCTGGATTGTTACTATGGTGTTGTCGACGGTATTGTTAAATGATGGCTTTTGCGTCGGCGTTGGTGTTGCTGAATTCGTAAGCAAGCACCATAGTACCCGCAGTTCTTATCTGATGACGTTTTAACGTATACAAATATTATACCACCGCAATGAAGTCTGTGTTTGGAGATGCACAGTGTGGTCATCAGCTCATTCTCTATCACATATTTCATTTTCAAGCACATTACAGTCGGTAGAACGGTATGAATTTAAGAAAAAACACTCGTGGGAGAAAAATATTTACTCCTAGAAAACACACTGGCCAGGAACAAATACAAGGAAAAAAATTGGCGAAGTCAAAACCAAAGAAAGGTGCCAATTTTTCTATTTATCACACTTCATTTCACTATCATTTTTACAGATATCACCAGAAATCTTCGAAGATAAAAAGGACCGGCCAAAAACCACTCCCAAAAATACGTTACAATTAAGGGAAGAAGCCCAGGGAAAGGCGTTTTTTCTTTTTTTGTTTTATTTCCCTCGCCCGGAATTGAGGAGAAAATATTCTACTTTTTTCCTCTGCACTTGGAAAAAAAATGCTGCAAAGCACTGCGTTAATTTAACAACTGTTGCTGAAAGATTCTTCTGGATTTGAAGAAAGGTAGCGTCGGGGACGCTAGAAAGCGCCCTTTTAGTCGGTATTCGGGAGATGCCGGTGTAAGGAGAGCGGTGGGTGGAAGACGCTTGTTATCGCAGCGACAGCATGAAAAGATGGTTGTTGATGTTCCTCTTCAATTGATCTGAAACTTCGAATAGGTTAGCCTCCATGAAGGCTATTCAACACATATTCAACGTATAAAGTGGAAAACTGTTTTGTAAACTCTCCCTCTGTTTGATCACCAAAAACGCAGTCGCAAATGACGAGGAATGAAGTGGAGTTTCCTCTCATCACATGCAGCTTTTTTTTGTGGAGGCGATCTGGCGTAGTTGTAACATCCATGCCTCTCACGTTAAAAGTCACGAGTTCAATTTTCACTCCTGACATTCTTCCAAAAATGGGAGTAAAAGTGACGAACCAGCCAAATTGAGTTGAAAATCACTATAATACAGATAAAAAAAACATGCAGCTTTGACAGCCAACTCGAGCATTTCGACGGCCGAAGCTCTATAACCGCGACTAGGTAGACTGGTGCATCAGCAACAACGCGCTCAGCAAAGTTACTCTTGCAGAGAAATCGGCGAATACTTCCTACGAGGAATTGCAGGCCAGCACGGTTTGAGCGGGACTTTGTTTTTCCCTGAACTTTTCCTCCTTTGCCACCTCCAAATATTGCTGCTAGTGTTGGCTTGTTGATGCGATGCGATACAACCACATTGATGTACAGTCTTGACGAAAATGTTCGCTTTCGGAGCGGAGCGGGAATTTTTAAGCTGGCTGGCTGACTGGAGAAATACATGGGGTGTGACTAACGACATAATTTTTTCCTTCTTCTTTCTTCTCATTTGCTTTGAAAGAACGATATGCGCGGTGGCTTGCTACGATTGCTTTCGCAGTGACCGTTGAAGACGGAACACCTACAAAGGAAGGACAATAGTTACTTGAAAGGCTTTGGTCCGAATTTCATAAGGTGGAAGTCGAAGAAGTGTCTTATAATTAGAACAAGCCAATGAGCAATATATCTGAAAAAAGGAAGAACGTCACGCAACACAGACCAAAAAGCTTTTCCAAAGAATGTTTCTTGCTTACTGCTAAACAACTCGAAATTAACCAAATGTTGTTCTTGTCGAAAATTACAAAAAAAAAACTCCTTTTTCAAATAGAAGAAACATTATTTTTTTTATTCAATGTTCAAACATATATATTTCCAATTTTAAATCAGGTTGCATTATGTTTTGTAAAGTAGGCGCGTTCTTTAGCTTCCTCCTTAACACTGCTCATCAACTTCTGCGCCGAACCTTCTCCAACCATTTTACTTCTTCAGGAGAATCCTTCATAAATTTTCCAACACTGTGCGTTGATTTTCATATGTTTTTTTCAGTTGATTCTTAGCCTTCGTTAAAAGAGGGCAGGGTCCATAAAAACGTGACCTGTTTTCTGATTTGACACCCTTAATGTAAGACGTAGTCCTACGTCAAAACCGGGCCCATGAGAAATGCTACTATTTGTTTATTTTCTCGCGTCGCGATTCATCCTGCACGTTCACAATCAATAATACCGGTTTTTTAATCGTGCGTTGGCTGAACTGTTTAATTATTCCTAATTCAAGGTGTTTGATGTCTTGAAACGATTTGGAGAACATCTGACCATCGACAGGAAACTCCAAAGTGGTAGAAAATATAGCCAGTTCAACTTCAAATCGTTCGAAACCTCGTGAAAACCTTCAAGAGTAGTGTCATCCGAAAAGGTTGTGTCGCGTGTGTCGCGTTTTCGTGTATAATTCGAATGTAGCGCTTTTTGGAACAGGCAATACAAATATTTAGATGCTGAAGACACTTTGCGGAAGGGTTTAGGGTTTTCGAAAATTTTGGATATGTTTGACAAAGAACTTTGATTTGGTTTGAGTCATTTTTTATTATAAAACGTTTATGACTTAAACATTGAGTCTTGACTTTTCTGTTTTCCTAATATTGATCAGCGTACAAAAATCATTTCTACTGATGCGAACACGCAATATAACTAGAAGGCTTCACAAATTCGTTACATTCAAGAAATTTGTTTTCCATTTCTTAAAATATTTGCACACAACGATTTACAACTAGTACATTATTCACCATTCAATTTCTGTAATGTATATGAAAAGGATTTAATTACTCATGTTACTTTGAATCTCTACCCATTCAGAAAAAGATTTTAATACAATATTGTTATGTTTCTGCTTGACTAGTCTTTAATTTTTCATTGTACACCAACGCAGTATCGTGAAAGTTTTCCACAGTTTTGAAAAATTTAACATCTTGTATTTCACCTGAATCAACTAGTTTTTACGGAGGACAATTTTTTCCACGGGTTCTAAATCAGAAAACATGTCACGTTTTCATAAAATAGTTTTCATGTGAATAGTTATTTTAGCTGCGAGCAGATGTTGATGGTTTGCATACCAATTGTATTGGAAATTCTCCTGATATGTTGTACATTACGATACCCTAAATGGTAAATGTTTCGAATGGTTTAAATTAACAAAAAATGCGCAACATACTCATATTCCTATACGTTTGTTCTGTGCATTCCTGTGCCTACTTACCCGTGCTTTTTACACTGAGGAGTGAGTGTAGCCGTGAGGTATAATTTTTGTATACTATTGCGAATGAGGCGTGCCTTAATCACTAGCTCGAAATGCAAATGCAGCGTTCGTTCGTACAGACATAGTGAAGAGAGAAGATATTGCAAACTAGTTCCGCCCATTTATAGGTTATTAAAAGAGCAGTCCTTCTTAATATTAACGCCATTGGCGACCGGCTTGATCACGTTCATTCGATTCTTAAGTTAATATGATTTAGTAAAGATATAATTTCAAATCAGAGCGAAGCAACCACATGTTTGCGCAAAGACCGTCTCGGTGACTGCTCAATTGAAACTCTTACTCGTTCCACTTTGTCGGACGTTCTTCAACTCCTGTACCGTTCAATTGAGCTTCCTTTATCGATCACATAAATCAACCACGTTTGAATTGCTTTAAGCATAGATGACCGATTCTGAGTGGGGAGTGTCAAAATTCAGTGGCAGATATATAGTCTCATTCAAGTAGTCATATAAATGTTTGAAAGTAAGTAATCTCTAGTGAGAAACAACCATAGTTTAAGATATGATTTTGCAAATAAATCATAGCTAAATAGAACATCATTATATAATAATTATTTTTCTTTATACTCAAAATACGGTACAAGTTGATAAAAAACAGGACAATCAAAAATGACCAAAAAACGGTACGTATGGTTAGCCTACCAAAATCTCAAAAATAAATTTTGGAGATCCGTAGGGTTGTAGGGTTGTTGTGCTCCCGTGGCCGAGTGGTTAGCGTCATAACTAACAAGCCGGGTGTTCGGGTTCGATTCCCGTTCTGGTCGGGGGAATTTTTCGTCAAAGAAATTTCCTCCGACTTGCACTGTGCTCACGCGTATTCTAGAGCTCGCCACTCAGAATGCATTCAAGGCGTGTTATTTGGCATAGAAATCTCAACTAAGTACTAATAAAAATGACGCAAGTAATACTACGTTGAGACGGCGAAGTTCCTCTAGGAACGTTAGTGCCATTGAAGAAGAAGAAGAAGAAGGGTTGTACGAAAATCACTGTTAAACTAGCAGATTCGTTAGAGATGGATCATTTACATCCTTGTAGAGCGAAAATAAATTGGATAAGCGAAATACACAACTATTAACCAACACGCTAACGGAGTTAATTAGCCTATTATTTAATAAGTCACACATCAAGAGATTCCCGCGTTCTAGCCTCTATGTTATGCAAGTACACCACGAGTGAGACTGGATGTTGTACGCGAAGAGGTTAAGACGGTTTTCATCGGAAGAAAGTGATGCTCTTTGTTTGATGGGATTGATACGATCAATATGATAAACATATTGTCCTAAAACATATTGGGTTGGGGAAAAATAAATGTCGTATATTGTCAATATATGGCAACACTTGACAATATCTTGTGTTGTACTTATCGCATCGGGTCATACTATACGGCTATTTAAAGACGACAATCTGTGCTACAAGTGTTGTGATTGTCCTTTTCAGTCTCAAGTTATAGCGCGTCAAAGATGGAATCCACCAAGTAAGAAATTCGCCATATTTTACGTTTTTACTACCTGCGAGGTAAAACTGCAACGAAGGCGGCCGAAAAAAATCGTGTAGTTTATGGACCCGACACTGTAACGATTCGCACAGCACAGCGTTGGTTTGATCGATTTCGTTCCGGTGTAGTGGCTGTCGAAGATACACCGAATATACTGGTAGGCCAATAGCCGTGGAAACCGATAAAATCGTTGAAATCATCCAGGTAGACCGACATGTGAACACTCGCTCGATTGGCCAGGAGCTGGGTATAGACTATAAAACCGTTTGGAACCATTTGCAGAAGATTGGATTCCAAAAAAAAGCTAGATGTATGGGTGCCACATGAGTTGACGCAAAAAAATCTTTTAGACCGAATCAACGCCTGCGATGCACTGCTGAAACGGAATGAACTGGACCCATTTTTGAAAAAGATGGTGACTGGTGATGAAAAGTGGATCACGTACGAGAACCTAAAGCGATAAAAGTCGTGGTCGAAGCGCGGTGAGCCGGCCCAAACCATCGCCAAGCCCGGATTGACGGCCAGGAAGGTTTTGCAGTGTGTTTGATGGGATTGGAAGGGAGCTGCTCAACTATGGCCAGACCCTCAACTCGGTTCTCTACTGTGAGCAGCTTGACCGTTTAAAGCAGGCGATTGACCAGAAGCGACCAGAAATGATCAATAGGAATGGTGTTGTTTTCCACCAGGACAACGCTCGGCGTCATACATCTTTGACGACCCGCCAGAAGCTACGGGAGCTCGGATGGGATGTCCTATTGTCCCACCGTATAGCCCGGACCTGGCTCCAAGTGATTATCATCTTTTCCGGTCCATGCAAAACGCTCTTGGTGATACTAAGTTGGTCTCAAAAGAGCCTTGCGAAAACTGGCTGTCTGAGTTTTTTTGCAAATAAGGAGAGGCGGGGGTTATAAGGGGGGATAATGAAGTTGCCTTCTAAATGGCAACGAGTTTGCGAACAAAACGGCGCATATTTGACTTAAATTGGATAATTTTAAGAATGTTAAATAAAGCGTCAAATTTCGATCAGAAATTCGACATTTCTTTTTTCCCAACCCTATATGAAGATAGTTCAAAACAAAAATCCCAAAGTTCATCCACTCAACATGATCCTCACTGCTTGCATTTCTCGCTGGCAGCACGGCCCCAACAACTTGCAGCACATCGAACACTTCAAGCCAAATCGTGGCTTGCTCAACGTGTAATATATGCTGTGTCTATACTCTCTCTATACGCGCGCTGGAAGCAGAAGCAGCATGCCAGAGCTAGCAGTCACAGCAAATGTGCGATCCACCGCTTCAGCATTAGCAACAGCATCATCGAGGAAAAAGGCTAGAGAAACAAAGAGAGAGCGCTAGAGTGAGAGCGAGCACCGAAAGCATGGTAATGCGAAGAGCGCGCGTGGTGTACAGAAAAATCAGACACTCGGTTCGAATTGTATGTATTTAATGCTCTGCGGGCTTTTATTCCGTTCTCTCTGTATTTCGTTTATTATTCGAATTGGAAAATTTTATTTTATTTGTATTCTCGGTGAGTTCTGTAAATGTTAGTTAGTTGCCTCTCCGTTACGAATGTTTCCGTCATGCGCTTGTGAATACACAACCAACGACAGAAATATATGCCACTGCCGCAATCGTACTTCGTCGTTGCTTCGGGTTTTTTTTTCTGTCTGCCTGCCTTTGCCTTCGCATTCGGTACATTCCCTGCACATTGGGCACATTCACTGGGTACGAGCAGTGCGGGAACAAAAAGAAGCACCTCGACGCGATGGGCGTGGCCTAGCCGTGTACGGCGGGCGTTTGGCTCGAATGGTTCGTTGGTGCTTGACGGCGAACACACCTCTCGCGTTCGGGCTTCTTCGTGGCTTGTTCGCTTCCACGGTGTTCGGTCGTGTGTGGAATAGTTTTTCCTGCCGGGCCGTTGCCTCCTTTTCTTCATTATTTGCCCGAAGTGTATTGCATATTTAATGTTTATTTTATATGATTATTTTTCTTGCGTTCCTCCTCACGCTTCTGCTGGGGGTTTTACTGCTGCTGCTGCTGCTGCTGCCATTTTTCGGATTTGAAAACGCAAACAGCAAAATAAGTACCTTTCGGGATCTCTCTGGTTATGGTTTCGTGTGCTGCTTTTTCCATCGTAACGTTATACTTCTTTTTGTTGTTGTTGTTGTACGTCGTCTTCGATTGGTATTTGCATGTTGTGTTTGTCGTTTTTGTAAAACTTGTGTGTGCGCGGAGAAAAGGCTCCTCCATCTCTCCTCCGCAGCCGATGTGTGTAATTGGAAGAAATCACACCCAATCGGCACCCCCGGAACCACGTTTCACGTCCCACCAACCCGTCTGCGGGATCAAGTGCTATATTATACATATACATTCGCATCATTTTTCTTCGTTTGGAATGACGCTGCAGGATTTTTTTTTCTCTCCACTGGTTAATATTCAAAAACAATACTTTATCATAAAAGTTTCGACCGTTCTTGTTCTTGTGATTGCTGCGAAGGAGAGTGGACAGGAAACGCCGCAGCCCGTGTGTGAGTTGCTATGAGGCGGCGAGGCAAGGGAAAAAGTTTTTGAGAACCGCAAATTTTGGATTACTTTTTTGCATTTCCATAATCATTACCCTCACCCGGCATCGATGAAAAATCGAAGATTTTCGGGGCTTGTTTTTTTCTCATTCGGAAGGAAGCACAAAAAATGGAGACGACGCGCGGACCATTATTGGAAGATGAAGCTAACGATAGGGATTGACGCATTTCTGCGGAAAGCTTCTGGGTAAAATATTGGAGGATACATTCCTCTGTCGGGCAGCTGAAACAGAAAAACCAACGCCGCGCACATCAGAAAATGGGCAAATTCGGGCCCATGCAAGACAAGAACAAGAGAAAAAAAAACAAGCAAACAAAAAACAATGATGCGAAATAAGTTGCAGACATGTTTCTTTAATTCTTGGGAAATAATAATCTTCGAGCGGGATGTGTCGGCTCGATTCGGCGGAGTTGTTGTGGAGTGATGACCGCGGGCGATGAATCGGGAAAAAGGAAAATGGAGTAGAAGCGACCAGAGAGGCGGAGGTAGCATTCCGCAACATCAGTTTCCGACATAATGGACGTTGATGACAATCATTACCGAGGCACCGAAGAGACGATCGATGGATGGTGAATTGCCATTGGACGATTTGTGCTTCAGATGGTGTTGTTCGCTCAGAGGCAGAACCCAGTATGGGAAGTTTGAGTTCGAGTGCTTCGAAATTGTCAAAATATACAGTCTGAATGTGAATGCAGATGCACTCAAATGTATTTTTCGATCACAGACATTGTTTACAATTTTAGAACAGCAGATCAGGGTCAGTAAAATTAAGGTCGATAATTACCCTCCAGATAGTTGTTCTGAGTGAGTTTCGACTTATTTTCTAGATTATTGTATCCGATATCACTGATCTTGTGGAAATTCGATGTGAAAAATTGTTTTCCAACATATAAATTAATCTGTGGACAAAGTGCATTCCAAAAGGTCCAAAAAGCTCTTCCTAACAAAGCTACTGTAGTTTAATCTTGAAGTGCTCGATTTAAGGTTCGAATTCGATATCTTTATCCGCGATAACATTAATTTTACTGAGATTCGGTAAACTTTGCTACACGGTAACCGTTCAATCACAAAAAAAAACACATTGCAGCAAAATGCAGCAGAGAAATTTTTATTCATTTTTTCAAGTTGTAAATTTGTGACAAAAGATCAATCAGAAGATGAAATGTATATAGTTTTAAGCTAAAGATTTCTGGTTTTGGAATAAACTACTTTTATACAGATATTTTGCTTCAATGTGTGTATCTGTGATATACAAATATATTGGGTGTGAAACAAAAATCGATTTTTTGAGGTTTCTTCGAAGATTGTTTTCCCAGACAAAGCATAATACTCAGACAAAGGTTTCAGCATAATTTTTCCTTTAGACAATACTTTTGTTCCAACAGATACAGAATCCAATGTTTTAAAATGAAATCCAAACGATAGAACCTGTCGAAAAAAATCCAACCCGGTTAGATGCTTGACTAATCTGGAAGTAGATCCATATCTAAATGTTCCTAGGAGAATTCCGGGTAGAACTGACACACTCTGATTTTTACAATTTATTTTTTGTTGCATATTGTCCGATGGCTCCTTTACACACTTGTCATTTTTTACGTTTCTGCTGCTGAAGTCACGTTGCTGTCAAAACAAACAATGAATCGAAACTGGTCAGCAAACAGGAAACAATCCGTGTAAAAATTCGCTAGTGGAATTAAAGTGTTTTAGTAGGTAAATTTTGTAAGGCTCGATACTTTTTGTAAGTTTTTTGTTCATCTCAGATCATTGCTTTCAGTATTCTTATCGATGCTGCAAAATTTTGTTCTGAAATTTCGGGGTAAAACCGACACTTTCAGTCAGAATGAAACCGACACCTAGTTTGTGTTCCACTGACAAGAAGAATGCGTCAAAACCGCCAGAACAAAAACGACTACCAGGGCTCATGCTATCTCTGGATCAACGCTCATCGGCCACATCTCCGGTGGATACTCACCTAATCTCGGGTCAATACTCTGGATCTGCTGCAGGAATTTATCCATCACCTTCTTTTTCGAGCTTAAAGAACCCTTTTCTATGAGATTCATATTACCGATATCCGTCTTCTTGCTTTGGAATTGCTGAAAAAAAAAGTGAAATACCCTATCAATAAGGAATAAAATATTTGCTGGCTGACATTTATAGACCGGATTGGTTTCGCAAATCTGAGGCTACATCAGTAGCAGAAGCTATGGGATTCAATAAACCATCAGTGTTCACTGCAATGCTAAATGCTTTTTTTGCAATCGAAATAGATGAATTTGTTTTCTCATCATTCAAAATCTGTCCAATTAGATTACATATCATTTGCAAACTATCCTTCTTCCCACTCCTGAAGTGCCCATATGGATAAACAGTACTTTGTGAACATCCTTAGTTCTGGGTGTGCTATCTAAATTCCCGACAAAAAAGAAACAGAGGAACAGAGTTCGAAGTCGAACATTTTTTGGTGACTTCTGAAATGCTGTCACTTTGTGAAAAATGAACGCATGGAGAAGAAATGTGAATCACTCTAAAGCTTCATGTTTTGGGATAGTTTACGTACATGTATTCATTTTAGTGTGTGTAGTGGACAAACATATCGGGAAGATATTAAAAATCTATTTAATTCAATTTTTTTTCAAAGAGTTTGTGGACTAACACAATTTTTCGTCAACTTTATCAATAGCAAATCCATTTAACCCTAATCAAGCAGCTTACACTTGATCCCTATACCGTTCCTGGAGGACCTTTTAATACACAGAGATATTTTTAGTTGAATAAAAAATTTCCTCTTCGTGTTCAAGAACGAATGAGTCAGTAAATAATGATCGCACTGCAAATCCTGGCAACACTGGCAGAAAACTGTCACACAGTGAAATTTTATGTAGGGTCCGAAGTGGAATTGGGATAGCTCATTCAGAATTGTCGTAAACTATCTTTCATCAGATGGTTATATTGATTATTTCTGATTGTAGCAAATCTCTTTTATGTTCTAAGTTGAAACTTTTGGACATTGCGTTCAATTCCCCATCAGTCAAGGATCTTCCCGGGTTGGAAATTTTCTTGACATGCCTTGAAAAAAACTTTGGGCCTGAAATTGAGACTATGACTATGTCAATGTCAATATGGATAGGAACATTGTTTGTTTTTTTTTCGCAGTTTATGCCTATTTCTAAGTGCACCCGTGGCCGAGCGTCTCACATTATCATGCCGGGTGTTCGGGTTCGACTACCGTCCAGGCCGGGGAATTTTTCTTTCTAATGTTCTATTGATAGATATTTATGCCTGCAACAGAGCCAGTTCGCTTTTTTTTTGTTTTTAACATATCAAGAATGTTTGAAAATAAGTATTATCTATAAGATAAATCGTCCTGCTCAAACCTTTGTAGGGGTATGAGGTGAGCCCTCATCATCATTATCATCATCATAATTATGTTCGTGGTCGTGACTATGATTGGCCGATCTTGGATCGATTTATAGAAGATCGATCTTTTCCATTTCGATTTTTTGGATCGATTCTTTGGATTTTAGAAAAACTTTTTCTAGATTTGTTTATCATTGTAGCACGGACGGATTTCATGGGATGTTTGCTAGCTGGGTTCTGAACAAATACCATTTGTTGGATTTGTAATAATAATTTTCAATTAATTTATTTGATTAATTCAATGACGTTTCAAGATGAATCCTCTGGAAAAAACAATTTTTCTGAGCTTTAATTTTTTTGTGGCCTCCATAATGAGTAACAAAATTAAATGTCTCTGATGTTTGAATAGAAATATAAAATTTGTATTCCCTGTGTTGAGTATAGAGGAAACGTTGGAGGAAAACGCAGTTGAAAATTTGGGAATCTCCACTTTAATTCTAAAAACACACGTAACATTGAACAAATATTTATATTTAAGACACTAATTAAACATTAAAAATGAACACGTAGTGGGTGAGCGCGCGTGATATGTTGGATTCCGACGGTGAGAAGGACTTGGGACCGACTGACCTACGATGATCATTGATCTGTTATCGGTTATCTCGTTGCTCTCTCGTCTTCTGGAGCTTTGGAAGCTGAGCTTTGGTTAGTGAGAAGAGAACTGACAGCATACGGGCGAAATAGGGTCGGAACCATTATCCAACACCCTGTTGAAAAAAACAACGGCTCTCATATAGAGTAAAGAAATCGTAAAAAATAATTTGGTTTTTCAAATATCGATTCTTTGGTACCGATTTAATCAGTGGATCGATCTCCACGCTGACTTCGGCGTCTTCTATCAAACGTCACGGAATGCATTGATTAAACAGGCATTTGAAATCGTTCGTGACTTCAGACTGCAGTAGCTGCACAACAAGAGGGAAAAAAAACCACTCGCAGAACCTGCAGAATAATGGAGCATCAAGAGAAAACGACGATTGTAGCAAACAAAGGTATTAACAGAGGGCATCAGAGGCAAATACATGACGATGATATTCGATGGTTTTCGTACTGTACGCCCAACATCATTGAACTATGAACATGCGTTTTTCTCTCCTGGAAATTTCGTTCATGCGATCCGATTGAGATCAGAAAACGACAAAATTAACATTATTTGTGTCCCTAAGTAGTAGCAAAGTAGCTACTACCCTTAGAAAAATCCTCGGTCGAAAACTACTAAATACATTTGGAAATGCAAAATTAGTAGAATGAACAAATTTTTTGTACATATTGTCAACAAACCCGCATCCCTACCAGAGATTAGTATATTTTACTCGATAACATTAGTAAGCTTGGATATTGTCATATCTGAAAATTGGTGAGAAAAGAGCGTATTAACCATTTTCATCGTTCCCATAAGGCAATACGGAGGTATAATAAGGATATAATTCTGATACGTGCATTTTCGGCGAGAAAATGTAGCCGATATTGGGCTTCCGAATCATGGTTCTGCTTGACATATGTGTTTATTAGTACGGTCGAAAATGACTATAGATTGGTAGTATTTACCAAAAAATTCGTTATATTTACTAATTATTTCTTTCAGTGTAAGTAGCAAAAACTTGAAGGATGTTTTCTTGTAAACTAATTATTATCATTTGTTCATAAAAATAGTTTATTTCCAAGTGTTTTTTCACCGATAATTTACCGGTTTTACCGGTAAAGAAATTTTCATTACCGAATAACCGGTTATTGAAATTTTGGCACGGTAATGCAATCCCTATTTTTCAGTATACATCGATTTTTCATCTCACCAAAGGCCACCTAACATTTTTATTAAACATAATACCAACATTTGGATCGCTTTTTCTGCAATTTACTTCTGACAGAGACAGAGAATTTACTTCGGCAGCTACTGAGGGGATGTACTGTAACCAGTTGTGCATAGGGTCACTGAATCTGATGTTGACATCAATTACCAACGAAACGTTATTTTTAGAACTGGCGCCAAAATCAAGAATCGGCTTCGGTTAAATAACAGATAATTTCTGATAATGTTTTTTCAATTCATTTATTCAAGGCAGTATTCTAGTCTAGAAATTAGAAAAAAAAAATCAAAAAGATTTTTCGTCATATTTCTGAAGCTTAGGCATTCAACAATAAACTCTAGAAAGGACTTTTCGAAAATCCTACTATTTAACGAGCTATAGCCATTCAGTGATGCTGTATCTAACCTGGTACGGCCATAACAATGAACTTCAAATGCGAATTTTCGAAACAAGTTTTTTCAAACTGGCGTACGCGGTATCTCAAGTTCGACTGAACCGATTCATGTGGAATTTATATGAATGTTATCTCTATACATTTCTCTATCGCATGAATCAATATAAAATTACATTTTTAAAATTTTTCTATTTATTAAAAAAACCAGAAATGTAAGAAAAAACGTTTTAAATGGCATTTTTCTCTTTTCTCGGCCGCCATTTTGTCAAAAAACATGTTTTTACCTGTTTGAGGTTCATGCGATAGCGGCATTTTTACTGATTCAGAATCTGTTCGATTTTTATGTCTGGAATCGTGTACGCCATGGCACAAATTTTTTTTGAACCCCCTTAGTTCATCAGCTTGTAACTATTCTAATTATGAATATTTTTTTCCCGCTCAAATTTTGTTTTCTTGGTAAAGGATAGGTAAACAAATAATGGTATTATGGATACCAAATATATGTTTTGTTATATTTTTGCAGAGCTCGAAAACACGGTCGAAGTTCGTGTCTCTACACTAGAATACCCCCTTAATAAAAACGACTGCCTGACGGTACAAGATGAGTGCCCTGTTGCTGTGGGCTTCATACTGACATACAAAACAAAATGCTTTTGATGTTTGAATAGAAATATGATCACAGATTTTTTTGGGTATCATACAGATTATACAGATTTTTCAAAACAATGTTCCAATATAATTTATTTCAATATTTTGATGATAATGTCAAGATTTTTCTCATTTCGCCAAATTTTATTCATATGGCATTTGAGTCAGTCTGGATGAGAGTTATTTTGGCATTCATATGTAGCATAATACATCGAATTGTACGTTATATCGAAGCATAATAAAGAACTCTGAAACGTAGCTTATATTACTTTATTGTGTTGCTGTTTGAGTAAGGTTCATGAATAAATTCAATTAGAAGACGAAGCCAACTTTTCTCATGATGTTTCCCTACGTTCTGTTGATTGAAGCATGATTCATTTAGAATCCGGAATCACAAAACAGTTGTATTTCGGAATTGGTTAAAGTTGCAACACAAGCTGTAGTATCAAAATACAGTAAATTTATTGTTCTTTCAGAAAAAAATATGCAAAAAAATATTTTTTTGTACTTTGATAATGTGTACGTTATATCGAGGTAAAATGTATCCTGCTTTCTCGTGTTCGATCTGAGGTGAAAGGATTCAAAAGTCTATGTCATCGGCTTGAGTCACAAGGAATAAAGAACACTGTTTATCTTTTTCTTACTAAAGCACTAAAGTGCTTTAGTAAGTGCTACTAAAGTGCGCTCATACAGTCGTCAAAATTCATTTTGCTTTGAAATTCATTGTTTTGAAGATTAAAAATATCTAAAACAATCATCGATACGTTTTGGGGTAGGATTATGTTTTCAAGAACATACAGCGAGTCAAAATTTAAAAATAGGTTATCTGTCATGTCACAAAAATTGTACAATTTTGTGCGATTTTTGTTTAGAAAATTCATTCATGATAATTTCGCACCAATCAATTTGGACACTTTATAACTATACTCTGCAATATAATTATGAAATTTCCGATGATCATAGTATAAGTGAACAAATAAGATTAACTCAACTAAGGGAATATTGGAACTCAAGCCAAAATACTGATGATGGTTTATGATACTCAAGCTGGCTCTTACTGGTATCCGTTGTTAAGCGCAATCTAGTCAGATTTTTAACAGCATTTGAAGACGGCACTTCGGTATTGAAGTTGTAAAAAAAGAAATCTATTGAGCCAGGCAAATATAAATTTAAATAACAACATACTCGATTAATTTATTTAGAATAAGGAAATTCTACCTGTCCGTACCCTAAGTTTATGGCAACTTTATGACTATTTTTCAAGTGTTGCGCAATATTAACAAACATGCTCTGATACGTCCAAAATGAAGCGCTTCGATTTTCAAACTGTCAGGTGGAGAGTGCTCGTGTATGATTGTGTCACACGAAAGCTTGATTTTATTGGTTTTCTGCGTTGTCGCAGGCAGAAGAAGAATTTATATTCGATGCAACGCGCATATTTAAGAGCTAATTCTAAAATTTTAAATATATTCAAAATAATATCCGAAGTGATCAACAAGAGAAATGTAGTGTAGTCCAACGTCAATCAGACGCCAGTGCTCTAGGTACCACCTCCTATTTTTCAACGAGAACTTTAGTTTATAATTAACTGAAATCTTTGAGCAAATTTATCAGCGAAAACAAACCTAAATTCGTTTGATATTTAATCTCGACCTAAAACAAAGATTGCTTGTGAACTGCCTAGCCTTTGACCTGGAAGCTGCTTATCGTCAACGTTTCATCAACATTTAGTGTACTTCATTAAAACTTTGCTTGCAGAAGTTAATGGCAGACATTCAACGTAAAGATCAAGAATATTACAAGCGGAAGGATTGGCATGGACACATGTTTGATGTACTAAAATGACTACTTCTGTTTAACAACCTATAATAATAGAAGTACCGGTAAGTGTCTTCGTTTTTTTTTTCAAAAATTAATGCTTTATTCTGCAAAAATGGTTACAAATTTAATATTCAAAGTATTGCCCATCGCTAGTCATAGCTTTTTCCCATATTTCTGGCAATTCACGGCTAACCACGAATCGATCCCATTTTTGACTTCATCAAAATTGGAGAAGTGCTGGTCAACCAGGCCATGTTGCATCGATCGGAAATGGTAGTAATCGGACGGAGCAATGTCCGGGTGGGATAGGACCTCCCATTTCAGCGTTCCCAGTTATGTTTAGACCGGTTTCGCGACATGCGGCCGAGCATTGTCGTGCTGCAAAATAAATTTATGGTATGTTTTTGGCGTCATGATAGTTTAGTTTACCTACTATCAATTTCATTCAATGTTGTATAACTTCATTGGGCAATAAATTCGGTTTAAAGCAACAATGTGCGGAAAGTACATGACCTCACATTACCTAACAAAAAACAAAACCTTCTAATATTCAAAATTATATAAACTTTTCTACAGTATTATTTCGATAAAAGAACACAAATTGTGATGTAAGAAAAAAAAATCATTAGATTGAACCTTCTCCGGAGGGGGGTCTTCGTAGCCACTTGGTTACGCGTTCGCTTACCAAGCGATCGATCGTGAGTTCAAACTCAGGGCCCTCAATTGACCATCTTTGTGTTGTTATAGAATAACTACGTCCACGCAACCATCATCAGCGATGGAGAACGATCCACGGTCGAAATAAGATCGATTCATCCATACAACTCCTCTGCTCTGCAAGAAACATCGGGCTGCTGTTCTATAAATAACCCAACAATGATCAATATCAACTGTCTCCGCTGTCCGGTCTGCTGAACAATGGAAGAACAGATAGAATACCCTTACGCCTAAATGGCTACTACAGTGTAATTTACCATAATGTAATGGAACAGAAAAACCTAAAAACGCCTAAATGGCTACTACTACTACTATGTAATTTACAAGTTATAGAAACATAAACATATGTACATGTACACGATAAAAACCCGGCTCTGTTACAGATAAAATGCTAATGAGCCTAAGAAATAAATAAATGGGATGAAAAAAAACCTTCTCCGGAACAAAAAAGTAGGTTTTGGCCGCTGTTTTTGTTTTCAATTTTTGCATTTTGGCACTGTGACACTCCAAGTAAATTTTCTGATAGTATCGAAAATAGAATCAATGTTTGTAGCATCAGGGGTTGGCAAATAGTTTCACAAATATGTTAAAGATTCAAGAAAACCGAAAATGTAGTCTTTTTAGCCTCCGTATTTTATTTAAATTTTGCTAGCCACCAAATTCAACGCGTTTTTACAAAAATATTCCGCTCGATACCATATTTAGTTCATCAGAAGTACATTATTAACGAAACATGATGCTATATAGCCTCGTATATATCTACTGTGACTTGGTCTGACTGTTCTCTGAAAGCCATGGAACGCCAGATAGGCTTTTTGTTTTATGTAATGTTTTCAGTATTCCCCTAAGCACTTTGCTATTGTATTGATGTTTATCGTTTATCTTTTGTCTTTTCAAAGTTGTGTGTTCTACACCACAGCGTACCTATCCCAATTATTTTTTATAATCATTCTGACAAACTTTCCGTATATTTACCTCTTTTACGTTTTAGGCGCAGCAGCAGAGATATCATTGCTGTAAAACCCTGGCTTGCCTATGAAAAGTAAAACTCTCTTGCGAATTTCTATTTCAGCACTGGATCTTTTATCTATTTCCATCATGGACAGCTGTTTTGAATTCAGTCGCTGTAGAAAAATCTACAGTATAGAAATTTGAGAACTCGCGATCAATTATAGTTTTACTCTATTTTAAAATATACATATGGCCTTCATTTTCTCCATTTTTACACTTGTGGTTCATAAGTTAAAAAGTTAAAAGCATAGTTAAAGTATGTATGAACAGTTTTTAACTATTGATTCCACTGCGTTCACTAGCTGATCAATGACCGTTACACCCAAACTAGCGTTGGCAGAAAACATTTCATCTTTGGCAGAAGAGATGCCATTTTCTGTGCATCTGGGTGAAATGCGCAAATAATGAGCTGTTTTAAAAGCTTAAAAAAAGGTTTGTATGTATGCGAGCAGATATCTCTTTCTGTTTTCTTTTCTCATTTCATTTGGGATTGTGCAAAACAAAAATTCATACGACGTCAATGGGGATCGAACCAAGGCCGGCTGGAATGCAAAGCTATTTTACATGACCACGCTATGATACCATGATATACATGTATTGGGGAGTAGAACATTCTCTGTTATTTTTTAGCTCATTTAATGTAAGGGATGCCATAACATGTGCTAAAAATTAACTTTGGGTATACTATTTAATGGGCTGATACTGCACTGTATTGTTGTGACGTAAGACACCATATAGTTGCTCCTATTTTTTTTCCAAAATATATATTTTATTATTAAGGCTGATATGGCGTCAGTCTGATGGGGCCGGGGGTACAATATTTTGACAATATTTCTTATAAGCTATGTTAGGCTGATGTCACATTAGGCGGATTCGCCGCTGCGGATATCGTGACGGTTTTTTTCTCGATATGTACTCCGTGTACTCCGGCGACCTCGTCTTCTTCCTGCAGACGATTCCTTCTATCTTGAGGGTCCGATTGATCAATACGTGGGAGCAGCCATATTTCCGACCGGCGTCACGCAGGCTGGTTGCGTCCTTGTTGTCAAACAGCTTCTTTAACGATGTCTTCCTCTGCTTCGTCATTATCGTCACCGGACGACCACTTCCGACCTTCCGCTCTACGTTCAGGGAACCCAGGGTACGATATACCGTACTGACAGGTACATTTTCTTCCTTAAAATGTGCCACCGTGAACTTTTTGACTTGCTGGAAATGCGTTTCGTAGAACCGTACAATGCGTTCGCGGAGCACGTGCTGTTTCGACGCCATCTTTGCTTTGACTAAATTCAAACTAGCAAAACCAAACACGCCTACTGTTTCTAGGGTGCCCAAAGAGCAATTTTCTTGGAGAAAGAAAATTTTACGCTCTTTATTTGAGTTACTGAAAGGTATTGAAAAAATTCTCATTTTTGATTTAACACCCGTTATGCGTAGAAGGATTTTGTTTTCAAAAAACCAAAAATACATGCAAAAAAAACAAATATTTTTTTTTTATTGACTCGATTATATACAGGAATCGATTATATAAAGTGAAAAGAAATCAAAAACTGTATATAATCGAGTCCGCGCTGTATTATATTTATTGTTGGCTGAAGGAAGCATCTTTGAATTCAGGAGTGCGCTTGGATTTATTGATGTTATGATGATGTTTTTTATTATAGAGGCTTTAATCTTACTTAGTTTACACGCGCTTAGCCTTAAAAAATACAATCTTGAAAAACTGATCTAAAAAAATGCACCATTTTTATCCGTTTGTCAATTTTTATGTCCGTGGGTAAACATTGATGAAAATCTGGGTATAACTAGTTTGGAGTGTATTCTTTACATGTGCAAAATTTCATAACAATCGGTTCAGTGGTTTAGACTTTTCGTTCGTAAAGTGTCGGCATTGGGAACGGCAACAACAAAGTTACAAAATGATATTTAAAAAAGTCCACTAAAGGTTCGCTGGAACCGACACGGGACAGACGAAAAGTTCATTGTCGGTCCCCTATGTCGGTCGGAGCTCACCGTGTTAACTAAAACAATTGTAGAAAAATTTCCAGTAGATTTTCCTGTGAAAAGTTCGCTCTGAGTTATTTTCCCAGATTAAACGTATCCCCCCTTAACGAAAATAGCACGTTCCCATCCGCCCATTGAGCTCAATGGAAAATTATTGATTTTCTCTCGGTTCGAAACCGGTTCCCGCTCGTCACGTTTCAGCTACAAATTATAACAATCGGTGCTTATTAGATGGCCACCATCGCTGGTGCGGTCTAATTTCAGCAATTCTCAGGACACACCACACATACGCCACACACACACACACACCTAATAATTAATCCTCCAAACTAACACGTCTTATTAGCAACAAGTAGCCAATTTACTCCCGAAGCGACGCAGTGACGCACAGTAGGCGTATGCAGATCATCTCCTCACTTAGCAGAACGAAACGAAAATTGAAGAGCTTCTCAGTTAGCAGGGTGTGATTAAAACCGGGCCGCTACTAATTACCATTACTGCCTTGCGAAGAAGCTCCACTCTCCACTAATGAACGGCGAAATCACGGAACATCCAAATTACCTACTCTGTACTCAATTTTTAACTCAGTCGATGAGAACCTGCTATTGAAGTGAGGGCAAATACTCAACGATGTGGGGGAGGAGGTGGTAAAGAAAAACATTCTTGCGTGGCGTGGAAAACTGTGTGCTCCAGGAAAACTGTAATTCTCGTCGTGTGGTGTGTGGGATATGATGACGACGCGTCCGAGGGAATCTGCTTTCCATACATCCATTCAAACGCCTTTCTGATAGTGATCTCTCGCCTCATCAACACTCGAGGAATAATATAACATAATTAATAACAGTCTGGCTGGTTTCGGTGGAGAGAATCGGGTTGGGCCTCCGGAGACAGGGATTCTCCCAGTCATTCTCGCTGCATACAAAAGCTCGCGATTTATGATGGAATGCTTTATAATTGAAATAAACAACACCTACACAGCGCAGCGCAGCGCAACGCAACGCAGCGCCGGCGTCGAGCAGAGGTTGGCGTGTTTTTATTTCTCTAATAACACATTTCGCACATATGTCTTAATTTCATTATCAGTTTGTCTTGTGATTAAGGCTGCAAAACTCTGGAAGATGCGCTCGGAGTGAGGAAATACGCGAAACAGATGTTCGCAGAGTTTATTTCGAGAATCATCACACGCAAAATAGGATAAATTGCTTGCGTTACCATATTAATGAACTATAAAAATCCAGCCCAATGATGATACGCATTACTGCGCGTTGGGAGGGCACCTCTCGATGGAAAAAAAAAGTTGAATAAAAATGCTTGTTGCATTCCATATGATAACACCTCATGTAAAGGGTGTGTCACATCAAATTGCATCACGGAAAAAACGCTGTAGAAATTTGCCCAGTAGACCGATCCTTTCGAAAATTTTAGACAGTAAAATAAAAACTATTAAACAACTTTTGGCATTTTCTTTTTATTCATACTTCGAGCCCAAGCCCGTATGCTCGCACCTTCCTCTTTACCCCGTCCATAATGTTCTGTACAACGTCAGGTTGTAGTTTTTTTTGAACATAAATCCATTTTCTCTTGAAGTCCGCCTCCGATTTGACAACTTTTGGGTTCTTCATTATCGCCCAATATTTCTCTATTGGGCGAAGCTCCTGCGCGTTGGCCGGGTTCATTTCCTTTGGCACGAAGGTGACCCCGTTGGCTTCGTACCACTCCAACACGTCCTTTGAATAGTGGCACGAAGCGAGATCCGGCCAGAAGATGGTCGGGCCCTCGTGCTGCTTCAGTAGTGGTGGTAAGCGCCTCTGTAGGCACTCCTTAAGGTAAACCTGCCCGTTTACCGTGCCGGTCATCACGAAGGGGGCGCTCCGCTTTCCGCAAGAGCAGATCGCTTGCCACACCATGTACTTTTTGGCAAACTTGGATAGTTTCTGCTTGCGAATCTCCTCCGGAACGCTGAATTTGTCCTCTGCGGAGAAGAACAATAGGCCCGGCAGCTGACGAAAGTCCGCTTTGACGTAGGTTTCGTCGTCCATTACCAGGCAATGCGGCTTCGTCAGCATTTCGGTGTAAAGCTTCCGGGCTCGCGTCTTCCCCACCATTTTTTGCCTTTCGTCGCGGTTAGGAGCCTTCTGAACCTTGTATGTACGCAGGCCCTCCCGCTGCTTGGTCCGCTGGACGAATGAACTTGACAAATTCAGCTTATTGGCGACATCCCGGACCGAACTTCTCGGATCACGTCTAAACTGCTTAACTACGCGCTTGTGATCTTTTTCACTGACGGAGCATCCATTTTTGCCGTTCTTCACATTCCGGTCGATGGTTAGGTTCTCGAAGTATCGTTTTAGTACTCTGCTGACCGTGGATTGGACGATTCCCAGCATCTTACCGATGTCCCGATGTGACAACTCCGGATTCTCGAAATGAGTGCACAGGATTAATTCACGACGCTCTTTTTCGTTCGACGACATTTTTCCAAATTTACGAAAAATTGACAGTGAAGCATGGCCAACGTGATCTATACACTCTTATCTGATTATAAGCGAAAGTTGAAGATATAATTCCTAAAAATTAAATTTCTACAGCGTTTTTTCCGTGATGCAATTTGATGTGACACACCCTTTATGTGTGTGTACATTTTTTTCAGCTCATGGTTTACGGCGATTAATCAGTTGCGTTCAGTTGGATCGTTATCGGAGCTGGTTGTATGTTTTAATGAACGTCTTTTTGTTTTCCAATGCTGTTTCGTCGTTATAATGTAACGAACATTTGTGTCGAAACGGGTCTATGATGCGATGATAAGGAATTCAATCCTTTGTGTCGAATGTGTTTCAAATAACCAATTGTTTCGTTTTGCATGTATGTCCATAAATCTTTCAATATCAAAATGAAATAATCCTGCCCTTGTTTTTCAAAAGGAGGAATTTGGACCTGGCTTGTTGTTTCATAGCCGACTGGCTAGTGTCACAGATATTGTGCACGGGGTTCGATCCCCGTTCATATCGGAGGATTTTTAGTCATAGATTTTTTTTCCGACTCGCCATGGCAGTTACTATCGTACTTGCCATTGAGAATACGTTTAAGGTGTGTTATTTGGCTTCAAAATCACAAACAAGTAATGTAAAAAAGCAGATAATGACCTTCAAATCATGCTGAACCATTTGAATACATTGTTTTAAGGCTTCTCAGCTGGAGCATTTGTCGATATATTCTCGGAATGAAAGTCTTTCGAAACAAGCCGAATGACAACATGTTTCATACCGAAGCAATCGAGTAATATGATACCAATTCTTACGTGAGACGTGGTCCAGTAGCAATTCATCACAAAATTGAATTACGGTTTTCTGTCACCATTACTTTCATTTATATCAACTTCGAGCGTTTTTGAATGCACAATGTAATTTTTTTTCACCAATTCGGTACGAGAGATATTTTCAACCATTTAAAAAAAGGAAGCATCCACTTGACAGGATCTAACAAGATCGAGCACTTCAAACAGACACGGGAGAATATAGATGACATTGGCGTCAACTGAGTGATAAAAAAAAACTCTCCAAATGATCAGATTCCGTTATTTTCAAGGGATATAATATAATAAGGGATATAATATAATACTGTAATACTGTTTTTTTTATTGGTATTTTAAGATTGAATATAAGTATACGAAATGATTGATTATCCTTATGTTCAAACGAATGAAAACTTTATTTATTGAAAGTCGGCTGACTGATACATTGTTAGATAGCTCTCAAGCTTTACATTGATACACATACACTAACTATGTTAGCTATCAAACAATGTATCAATTAAACAACTTTTATTAAAATCTCATTCGTATGAATATTAGAATGATCGGTTCCACGATTGCACGGACGCACGGATACGGACATGTATGATTGTTGGTTCAGGTTGGAGTTAACCATAATTCCAGTGACATACATAGTTAAGCATAGTTTACCAAATTTGAGTCTACTTTTTCGCTGTTGGTTGTTCCCGTTCCAACGAGAAGTCGCCCCTCACGGAACAACGAAAATAATAAGGCGCAAGTGAATCTATCCAAAATGACCTAAATCAGTAAATTACACGGCGTTCTCGTGAATTGGACATCTCCCAAGCTTCAAAGTAGCGTATTTTGCGAAAATATTTTGGGCCACATCCTTACAAGATCAAATTGACTCAAGATCTAAACCACGTAGTCATACGAAGAGCCGAAACTTTTCCGATTGGGATCTGGGATCTGAATCTTAAAGAAAATGATGATTTTCATCACAAAATCATCTTCAGCAATGAAGCTCATTTTTCGCTAATTGGTATTGTTAACAGGTAAAATATGCGTTATTGGTCAGATGCAAACCCACATGTCAAGAAACACCATTGCATCCGCAAAAAATTGTTTCGTGTGATTTTCATGCCAGAGGACCACGACCGTCATGTTACCGTCAATGGGGAGCACTATCGCGACATGTTAGAAGGCCATTTTTGCCCAGAATTGGAAGATCTTAACATCAATGATATGTGTTTTCAACACGACTGTGCCACTTGCCACATAGCGCCCGTTACGTTATTGAAAAGTAAATTTGGTGAACGTTTCATTTCGAGAAATGGACCTATCGTTCATGCGATTTGCCGCCATTGGATTTCTTTTTATGGGGCTATGTCAAGTCACTAGTCTATTCCAAAAAAACCAAGTGGTATCCATATGATCGAAATCAATTTTCATTCTTGAAATGTTAGAGTTACAACAAAATCTTTATTTTTTTCAACTCGTACACCTGGTAGAGTTTAATAAAATGAGATTACTTTCCGAGCAATCCTATTTGTTGCTGCAGCCCATTGATGTATCAATCATAGGCGTCATATTCAATTTGAACTTTTACTATTGCTGTTTTGCAGTCCGATTAGTGAGTGGAATTCGATAATTGGGTTGAATTTCCAGCCCAGTATCCGAGCGAGCACTGCGTTGGCATTTTTTCTATCCTTAGCGTTGACTAATATTAATCGAAAAGCAATTATGATTGATTTTTGTTGCCTATTCCTTTTTTTTCTTTATTATAATGACATTCAACGCATTTCGGATGGTTCGTCACTTTTACTTCCATTTTTGGAAGAATGTCTGGGGTGAGAATTGAACTCGTGATAACTGCGTGAGAGGTATGGATGTTACCACTTCGTCAGATCGCCTCCACATTGCCTATTCCCAATGTCCTGGAAAAAAGGTAATGAAGATGGTCGAGTTTCGAGCGACATAGCATGCGCTGACATAACTATTTCGCAAATAGTGACGTCAGTCGTTGTGTTTATCTTTGATTGCCCACCGCATCCATGTAAGAATGCTATTTTCAGGAAGTAATTCATCAATGAAAAACGTACATTTTTGTAGAGCTCCCGCCGAATATGGGGCTAATGTGATAGCGTGGAGTGGATATTTGTGAAATCACATCGAAGAAGACGGATAAAAGTGATATTTCCATGTGCCATTTTCACTCCCGACGTTCATAGAAACCAACGAAGTTTCATTATTTTACCGTTATGAAGTTGATCTTTCGAAGGCTCTCTGTGTGGGTGTGTGTGTGTTGTGAGATTATAATCGTCAATTAATCAAAATTTCACCGAAAATGTTACTGCTTTCGAGAACTAAGCATACGACTGCTCTCTGGACCTTTCTACCACATGAATAATCGAAATAAGCCACGATATAATTGTCATCTGTTAAAAAACAACCAGTTGAATGATTCAATGAGAATTTTGGCGCAAATTATCATGCAACCGTGAGTACTTTCAACATTGTTTTGTTTCTTCCATATACATTCCATATTGAATGCAAATAATTTCAACATGATATTTTGCTTGCCAATACAGATACACTTCGCCTACTGCTCCACCTCTATATGTACCTCATTGGCCTATTCCTATCCCGATAACAAACGGAATTGGTGGATATCACACAAATCATGGCTAACGAAGTAATTTTTTTTTATCTGTATTATAGTGATTTTCAACTCATTTGGCTGGTTCATCACTTTTACTTCCATTTTTGGAAGAATGTCGGGAGTGAGAATTGAACTCGTGACCTTCAGCGTGAGAGGCATGGATGTTACCACTACGCCAGATTGCCTCCAACGAAGTAAATGTTTACGATTTACTTGTCTTTGAATAGAACCAAGGCCTGTCATTCATAATCAAAATCCCAATCTATGGCTCATAAGGTGACGCAAATATTTTCCACTCTGAGAACGCAAAGCTCTTCTAGTAGCGTTAATGCAGTTGAAAAAGAAGAATAAGATGAATGAGGAAAGTGCAGACTCCTAGTACACATTCATCAACCTTGGACAAATTTAAGAACAATTCCATGGCAACTCATTCAACGAAATTCACCAATTTTTCAGAAAAGTTTTTTATCTAAGTTCTCTTTAAAAAAAGTATGAATACCAATAATTCATTTACACATCGGAAGAGTGGCACTTCACGTTTCACGAATTAAATATTATTAGTGATGTTTCCAAAAAAAATTATGAAAAAGTTGTTGCTAGGAAAACCTTTTCTCTGAAGAATACCCATCTCCAGACGTCTATGAATTGTTCGTTATTGTAGAAGTTATTGATTTTTTGAGATTTTTTGAAATATACGTTTTTGTGAAATAAGTTTTTTTTTTATTTTTAAACTATTTTTTTCTGGTGTCTTTAAAAATATGTTTTTAATGATTTTTTTTTTATTTTTCAATCTTGAATTACCTCCAAACGAAAAGAGTTGCGCGTGTTCAATGCCTCAAGCTTTTTCGATGCTGGTGCTTTCTTGGTCGCCTTCTTCCGATAGATTGCCTTTTGGCCTTAGGGGGAATCTTTTATGAACTCGGCGCACCAATGCCATTTGTATGCACAAATAGGCTCTTGGTGGCACCGCTCATCAACGCTTACATGATAAGCGATTGTAGCTTCGGCACAACAGCGATAACAGGCTCCAATCGCTGAACAATTATAACTGATTGCATTTTCCCCAGGGTCATTGGTTTTGAAGTCTGTGTTAGGGAAACACACAAATTCCAGCGTACCAACCGATGCGCAATCATAGCTGAGTAGATTTTTGAACGGGCGCTCGTTTATATACAGCTTTGTTTGATTTCAATAGCTTGTTTTGAAAGCAATTTTAAAGCTATTGAAACAAGTTTTTGGATCAATAAGAAACAAACATATAACGCGTAGACATTTTATCTTTTGAATGAAGTGTTTATCATACCATTTCGTCCAGTTGTTTAGGAGGTATTAACGATCAAAATCTTGTTGCTCCGGCCGAACGCACTGGTTTTCGAAAATTCTAACTTGCACCCAGTACAGAAATAAAAGACGTAGCCCTAAGTAAAAAAAAATGAATATTTCAACGTTAAGGTAAAATTTAATTGGCTATTATAAATACAGTGGAGCAAGTAGCGCTCTACAATTTGTTCTTGGACACCAAACTTCTATTTTTTTAAATTTCGCTACAATATCGTTATAGACAATTCCTGGTGGGAATTCAAGCTAAGTTTTCAAAAATCACGATTTTTGCTCCACTGTATTTATAATAGCCAATTAAATTTTACCTTAACGTTGAAATATTACATTTTTTTGACGTAGGACTAGGTCTTTTATTTCTGTACTGGGTGCAAGTTAGATGTTTCGAAAACCAGAGCGTTTGGCCGGAGCAACAAGGTTTTTAGTTCAAGAGCTTCGATTTGGTTGATATGAACCAATAAGTTTATTGTGAGTTTTTGGGTTCAAAATTAACAATAACACCTTCAAACCCACTATCTTTTAGGTTCTTTACTTCCAAATTGTTTAAATTCACTAATTTAGATGTTTCACAACTATATACAGGTAAACTTCGATATAACGTACATTTAACTTTCAAAATTGTACGTTGTATCGAATTGTACGTTATATCGAAGCATAATAAAGTACTCACAAACGTAGTCTATAATACATTATTGTGTTGCTGTTTTAGTAAAGTTAATGAATAACTTCAATCAGAAGACGAAGCCAGCCTTTCTCATGATGTTCCCCTTCGTACTGTTGATTAAAACTTGATTCATTTAGAATCCGGAATCACAAAACCAGCTGTATTTCGGGATTGATTGAAGGTACAAAACTTGTTTTAGCATCACAATGCAGATAATTCATTGTTCTATCAGAAAAAAAATATTGAAAAAAAATTTCCTTTACACTTTGGAAATGTGTACGTTATATCGAGTGACGTTATATCGAGGGTACGTTATAACGAGGGTACGTTATATCGAAGTTTCCCTGTACTGTGCTTAATTCTCTCATCTTTCAAATGAAAGCAACAGAATCATCCTACGTTGCGTACTTTTTGAAGTTGATTCTGTTTAAGGCAAACAGATTCCGGAACAATAACAAAGTTCAATAACTCATTGTTGGAATTAGACCATATGCATAGAACATTTTTTTCATGAAATATGATCGTCTATCACCTCCTGAGAGGATCTGGATAATTTATTTTTTTTCATGTGAGAAAGGTGTTTTCTGACTTAAACCGTCTGAGTTCGGAGCAAATTTTGTTAACATATGCCAAAAATGCGGATGAGTTTGGGTATATTTAAATAAAATACTAAAGAGCTCAGATAACTGATTAGGTAACAAAAGTTGTATTAATAGGAAAAAAACACACACAAAAAGTGAGGTTTATAAAATTTACTAACATAAATTCCCTTATCTATACATAAATAATTTTTTTAAAATAATGAAAAATAATATTTAAACAATTTTCTTGAAGAAAAATCTCCCGGCCAGAACGGGAATCGAATCCGAATCCCCGGCATGATAATGTGGGACGCTAACCACTCGGCCACGGGAGCACACACCAGTAAAATTTAATACTAATTCGTATATCATTCAAATTGGCACAAAAACAGGTAACTCATATCCAAAAAAGGATGGGTAAAGGATTATTATCAATTTTTTGTCGCTGAGCCAACCTTCCAGAGCTCCATCGTTTATTTGTCGAATGTGCAATACCACATGATTAATACAAGCCAATCAGTCAATCAGTGAACGAATTATATCAGAAAAAAATAACAGGAAAACAATGATCTAAGGGACTGTCCACATATCACGTGGACAACTTTAGGGGGGGTAGGGGGTATGAAAATGTCCACGTTTGTCCTCGGAGAGGGGGGAGGGGGTGTATAGACTATGTCCACGTGGACACGAATGATAAATATTTTTTCAAAAACAATTACCGATAAATTCTAAATTAAATAAAAACTGTTCCGTATTCAACACTTTTAAAACATTCTGCCAAACCTGAGTATTCCGTATTTATCAATAAACGGATAGAGCTGCCTGAGAGTGCTTCATATATTTATACGAATATCATTCTTCTTTATTGAAATCCATATGCTGAAAATAACTCACATAAACTGTGAACGACCGAGGTATTTCCTATGATAATAAAAATATAATTTTCTATAGATTTTGTTCTATCTCGAACAGTTGGTCTTGGGATAATAATGTCTGTATAGCTTATCATGCCGAATTACGTGTAAAATCAATTTTTTGTGTTTCGTTTTTCGGAAAGTTGCAATTCTTCAAAGCATTGGAATTTCATCGATTTCTAGGAATTAATATTAGCATTTGCGTAAAATGATCCATGCACCACTAGTCGTCAAACTTTAGTCAATTGACCCAGTATTCTACTATTTATTTTTATGAAAATTTCACATAGAATACAGTTGTACAACATTTAATTTGAAGGATTGAAATACCTTTTAGAGGTGAGAAAAACATCAAATGTTTCGTTTTTCAAGGGTTTTTATTAATTTTCTGTCAAAATAAATGATAAACTTGATTGTTTCTATCAACAAAATTGAAACCCGCAAATTTTTTTCATCTTTTGCATGAATTTTAATTTAAGGCAATAAATAAGTCTCAAAAAATGTTCAATTATTCTTTCATAGTTGAGATTTGAGCTTGATTTCATAGTTAGGAATGAATGAATGTCATTTTTCCCAGCGAGCACTCTGAAAGTCATCTAGACCCTCAATGCAGAATGTTCGAAAAGGATTTGAAAAATAATAAAATTTTCGAATACCCTTTTAATACCATTTGAAAATTTTCCGAACTATGTCGAAAAAGGTTTCGTATTGCGCTACCGACTAAAGGTGAATCGGAAATACAGAGTGAAGATGAAACAGAATTTGCAGTGATCCATCATATTCCGGAGTAGGCAAAGAACTGCACTCAACAAAAATAAATAAATAATAAGTAAATTTTGGGTGATTTTTGGAACGCTGTAACTTTGTCATGAAACAATGCATTTGTCAAAGCAATGACTGGATATTGTATAGAACATTTTCAAGCTTTCACAACTGCCCATTTTGATTTTTCACAGCGATCGTTATGTCATGAAATATTCATAATCCAAAGTGAAAGGATAATTTTTCATTCGATCAAGAATATCTCTGTAGAAAAATGTTCTACTGAAAGTTCATATGAATCAAATGTGAATCGAATTAATCAGGATATGTGCATTCTTACTGGCGAAGATGTTAATGGATTTACAGATGGAAGAAGTACTCTTCTGAAATAAGGTTGTGAACTAAAATAAAATAAACTAAAATTGTATTTTAAGATTGGCGTTTGCAGTCATAATTAGTAAACTCAAGATCAATTGAAGTTGAAGTTGTATAGGTTATATACAGATGCAAATTGTTCCTCACCTGCTCAACTGTACATTGCGTGTTTCCGCGTTGGCAAACCAGATAACCTTTATGTCTTCGCTGATGATCAAAGCACGTAGAATAGAAGGTGGGGGATATTTCCTGTGTATACACACGGAGAGCGCATACACACAACAAAATTAGTAATAAAAATGCTCAATTTGTTCAAAGTCCTGAAGTTTTTTTTTTCAATATTTCTCGATTTTGAAAGTTCTAAAAATCATAAAAAGTGACGCAATCGCAAGTCGAGCCGACGGTAAACACGATAGTGCACTGCTTTTTCACTGCAAGTAATGTTTTATGTGATTTTTTATCGATTTCATACTAAACAGCTTTTGTTTATTTCAGCAAAATGTTGAAGTGCCACGTTCCGCGATGCCGGAACAGAATAATTTCGAATGAGATAAACTAATTGGAGATGTTTTCAGCTATCCCATGTATTCGCTCCTTGAATCGGGAACGGGAACGACACTGCTTCGATATAACCTCTCCACACATTTGTTGATCGGTTCTGCATTATTTTTATAATACAGGTTTACTGTTTTAAATTTTAAAATAATTAAGTAAACTGCTATTTCATCATTTCGAAACATATTTTGAGACAGTTCTTGTGTTATAATTAAAAAAATTAACTTTTTTTCTTTGCCTACCACTACTTTACCAAAGCAGGGAGTAGACTACCCTCTCATTCTACGTACTTTGGCTGATGATGGCAAAAAATATTGTCTACTCACAAGTATTTCAAAATTAAACTCATATTCATTTCTAGTCATTTCTCTATCATACAAAAACAATGGGCCACAGCAAAACAGGTACAGCAGGGTACAGCTAGTAAAATTTGATATAAATTAAACTTAAATGGAGTTAAAATTGAATTTAGGCACAATTCAGTTTTTTTCTTTAATTGCTTTAATTAAAAAAGGAAAAATGTCCACGTAGACAAAAGGGGGTAGGGGTATGAAAATTTCCACGCTTGTCCATGGAGGGAGAGGGGGGAGTCCAAAACCATGCTTTTTCTGTCCACGTGGTATGTGGACAGCCCCTAATGTGCTTTCAAAATATCTGCATAATTTCATACTGATATGTTCAGCCATTTCTTCATTTCTTATTCATGATTTTTTTTTTCGAAGATACCAGGGCGCGAAAATGTGTCCGTCTTGTTTTTGGGTCGTCTTGTCAATCCGTTGAGGTTCTTCTGCACTGTATGTGTCATAAATTAGTTTCAAGCACCACACAACAACATTGCCAATGTATTCCATTGCAATTATGGGAAAATTTACATTTAAAAAATATTAAATATTTTGATGCTTGTCCTATAGCGCTAAGAAAGAATGCGGAGGTTGTTGGAAGTCATTCGACCACTACCTACCGCAGAACAATTAGGAAGGTGGTGCCCACGACACGACCGCACTGTTAACCTTTGTTAACTGTGAATAAACGCATATAAATTGCATAGAATGCGTGAATTGAGCAAAACAGAAATATTTTGAAATCAACTCTCGGCTTTGACATATGAAGTTGGCGGATCGCCGTCAGGAGTAGTATTTTCAGGAAATATCGCAGCCACGTAATTTTCATTCTGTCAAAAATTTGCTGGGAATTTGTAATTTTCAATCTTCTAGCTGAACATTTTTCAATTTTATTTCAAGTTGGTACTACTGTCAGTGGTCTTGATGCCATTTTTGTCATTGCGATCTGTCATTTAGATTGTTTACAGCACCTTTAGAAACAAGTTTATTAGTTAGAATTTAGCTCATAAAATTTTCACGCGTTATACCATAAAGATCGTTCGAGAATAAGCAGCTAGGAGAAAAGTAAAAAAGTTTAACTTCTTTAGTGCACTCTAGTCTTCCTTTATAGAAACTATTCGCAATATCTATATCGGGCTGAGTAGACTGATGTGGAAAACATTACTTGCTTTTCTAAATCGAGGCGAAAGAGACTATATTTGCGGTATTTCTGGATCTTAAACGCGCTTTTGAAACAATTTCTAGGCCCTTATTGTTACAAACACTGAAGCGCATTGGAATTGTAGGGATGGCGTACAAATGGTTTGAAAGCTATTTGTGCGATAGAACTCAAAAGACTCGTTTCAACGATTCTGTTTCCGATCCCATTGGCAACTCACTCGGGGTGCCACAGGGAAGTGTTTTAGGGCCCATTTTGTTTATTTTATACATAAATGATCTGCGACGAATTTTACGATACTGTGACATTAATTTGTTCGCGGATGATACTGTCCTGTTCATCGCAGCTAAGGATATAAAAGAAACCGCGGAACACATAGACGAAGATTTGCATTCTCTGGCTCAGTGGCTTAAATTTAAACAATTAAAGTTAAATGTTGGCAAAACAAAATACATGCTCATTTCTGCAGCAAACTCCAGTATTGACGTAAATTTTGAAATAGATGGTGAGACATTAGAACGCGTGAAAGAAATCAAATACTTAGGAGTTATTATTGATGACACGTTAACTTTCAAGTCTCACATCAATAATGTCATCAAAAAGATTGCCAAGAAGTACGGCGTTTTGTGTCGTTTGAAGAAAGAGTTGACAATAAACAGTAAAATTAAATTGTATAAATCATTGATTTCACCGCACATAGATTTTTGCTCGTCGATCCTCTTCCTTGCAAATAATACACAATTAACGAGATTGCAGCGTTTACAAAATAAAGTAATGCGTTTGATTTTAAGATGTAGTAGATACACTTCCTCCAGTTTGATGTTGGACGCGCTACAGTGGCTATCTGTGAAGCAAAGAATTTATTACATGACAATGGTGTTCATCTTCAAAATTTTGAACGATATGCTGCCTCGATATTTGTGTGATCGAATTGAAAGAGGAAGTGATGTTCATAGATACAATACAAGAAACGCGAATGATGCAAGAACACCCAACTTTATGTTTAGTAGGTCGCAGAACTCGTTGTTATATAAAGGTATAAATTTCTTCAATTCGATGCCCAGAGAAATTAAACGTGCGGCAACAATGGCAGAGTTCAAGAAAATGTGTATTTCACACGTAAAATCTGTTTTGTAAACAGGTTTTATAATTTTTCCTAAATCATTCATTTATGTTTGCAATTGATAAAAATTAATAAAATTTATTTACAGGTTAAACTACCATGTTCGTACTGATGATGATGATTTTTTTTTTGTTTTGTTTATGTATATTGTAAAAAAAAAAAGTAATAAGCGTTGTCTACGAGAGTTTGAGCCTCGCGCGCGTTTGGTCGGCCTGGACTATGTTAATGGAACACTGGCAGAACACTGATATATAATGAAATTTTTATGTGGGTCTGAAGTGGAAACTGGAATGGGGATAGCTCATTCAGAATTGTCGTAAACTATCTTATCATAAGATGGTTATATCGAGTATTTGTGAATGTGGCAGATCTCTATCATGTTCTAAGTAGACACTTTTAGATATTGGGTTCGATTCCCAATCTGTCAAGGATCTTCCCGGGTTGGAAATTTTCTTGACATGCCTTAAAAAAACTTTGGGTCTGAAGTTGGGATTATCATTATGATAATGTCGATAAGGATAGGACCATTGTTTTTCTTTTAAAGTTTTTGCCTATTTATGATGTTCGATTAATAGAAATTCATGCCTGCAACAGAGTCAGTTCGCTGTTTTGTTTTATAATACTGATATCTTAATTTGGTTAAATATAAATATTATCTATTAGATAAATCGGCCAGTTCAAACCTTTGTAGGGGTATGAGGTGGGTCATCATCATCATCAAAAAAAAAAGAAGAAGAGTTTTTTTTCCACGCAGTTGAAACCGTTTTTTCGCATTTACGGTCCATTGCTCGTTCAGGTCGCTGTAATAAAACTCTCGGGTTCTACACCACGATGACGCACCATTCAGCAATGCTATCATTGTGAATGAATTTCTGATAAAATGTATCATTTAACGATATTCACATAACATGACTTCGATCGACTTTTACATCTTTTCAATATTCAAATTTACCACCTTAAGTTATCCGTTTTTTGTAGATAGAAAAATTATAGCGAATTGACAAAAATCGATTGAGTTAGTCATCGGCATATTGCCTTGAAAGGTCCTATTCAAAAAAAGCTATAATAACGGTGAATGAATTGTAAGCATCCAAAGTACTATGTAATGATAATTCTAGAGTGAGACAAGTGTCAGACATTATATAAAAGAGATAATGTTATCTGTTCTATTTAGACTCATACTTCACAATACGATAACTCCAAAAGGCGAGCAGCTGGAGTTAAAGATTGTTGTTGTATTTCCACAAAATCGATTACAGCCCAACAACCCTTTGATTAGTGACTTGGGCTAAAAATCGAATGCATCAATTAGCTCCGTAAGCAAGTCCGTCTGTCCCCATCTCAACATCTCCGTGCCCCTTTTTCGCTCCATGTGAAACACTTCGTGCGTTTAAGGGAAACCGATCACACTCCGAGACGGTGGTCCCCTTCTGTATTTGGGTGAAATGAAATCTTAAAACCGTACCATTCCTGGTACACCACACACCATTGAAGACTTCCACCACCGCCACCATTCGATTCACTGCCACAGAATCAGAAGATACGACCACCAGGGCCATATTTCATCAATATTTAATGATTCAACAGAAAACGTATCGTACTTCCTTCTCCGTATCCTTGTCCTGCCTGTTCGAGCCGTCGTTTCCAGGCGCCCGGCCACAGTAACGGCCGTATCTCTTTTGTTTTGCGTCAGCCGTTTCCAAGCGCTCCTCTCATCACCACCAACGGTATCAGCATCATCATCATCATCACCGCTGAAGTAGTCGTTGTCATTAAAAGAAAACGGCTTAACCGCCGTGCGAGAATTGTATTTATGCATGTATGAATATTGTACAAATTTGGAAGTAGATTCTAAGAGCAGCCCCAGCAGATTAATTAATATCATTTTCATGATAGTATCAAATATCATGCACCGCACTTTCAGTTTCGAATCATCGAAAACAAAGACGCGAGGATTCAAATTGCACACTAGCAACCACTTGCCGAAAACAGCAACAACAACAAAACTTATCCGACATTAGAGCGGTTCGTCGAGGCCATGTGGAGAAAAAAAAAGGAGGAAATCGATAAAAAAAACGCTCTAATTCGTCGGTTCGTTGTGGCTTCGGTTTGGTGCCTGGGTTGGGTTGCATCTTCGCCCGAGTTTCGAACTGTCAATGCGAATTACCGCACGGACTGTTGATACGCACCGCCGCCACTGCTCGCCACCACAACGTGTGTTCACTTAAGCCTCCCCCTGATTTAAGCAAACGCAGGTTGTAAATAGCGGCACTGCATGTCTGGCTCGGTTTTATTTCTCCAAAATCTATTTAACAGTGTTTGGAAGGGAACCTCATCCTTGAATGTATTGGAACGCTCCTGTTCCTCGAATTATCCAGTATTGCATTTCGGTGAACTCAACCACCCGCTACCTGTCATTCAATATCCCAACATCTCCTTCAAGTAACTGCAAGGAGGAAGCCCACATCGATGATTTCGATAATGAAACGCAACACGCTGCAGCGAAGGAGATCCTTAATCGTATTTTTTTCGCTTCCTTCCATGGTGGTTATGTCACTTGTACTCGGTTCTGTATCCCCACATTGTCTCCTCCGGTGCAAGCCCGTCCAGCAGAGAAATTAGGCCCCGCAGCATAATTTTTTGTCCGTAATTTTCAAGATTAAATTTCCTGTTCATCTCTGTTTACCATCGAAAGTTCTTAAGGTTCGTTTTTTGTTTGTTCGGCTATCGTATCATATTCAAATTTTTTTCCGTATGCCGTTGTACTTTGCTCCGACTCCACTTACTCCCGAAGCGCAGTCCTATACCTCCAACGACGAATTTCTCCAGACCGAAAACTCCGTTTGTCAATATTTGATGGCGAATGAGAAATAACACAATGCGTTTTGGGGGTAATTGAAAAATCAGGGCACTTTGTTGTCACAGGAATTAATAAAAATTAATGAAGCGATGCGAAATTCAAGGTACCAGGTCCGGTAAAATGACACGCATCGGTGTCCCCTCCGTCTACTCAGTCGTCCAGTCAACAGTCAGGTCCTTCTTTGAAATTGGCAAAATCGACAGCGACGGGTTTCTATTTTTGCAAAAGTTTCAGTTTTCAACTCTGTTGCGAATTTCACTGTTATTTGTTGCTGCTGCTGCTGAGTCTCTGACATTGACAGGTTCATACCACCGCGAAACGGGTGCGCCCCCAGACAGCGAGCGTAAGCGGACACAAACAGGTAGCGCCGGGCGCGCATTCTGTGGAACAAATGATGTCTGTGGAATCGCGGAACCGGGGGAGAAAGAGGTGTTTGCCAAAATGAAACGAACAAAGAGCCGCGCGAAATCAATAGCAGATTTGGCAAATTGAGATCGACAGATGGAATCGAATGGTTGATTCTGCGAATTGGTGCTCTCGAAAACGTCGATTGATGATTATCACTCGAATGCGGATTGTTTAAATCGTCTGTTTTATCCTTGTGACTTTTAAAATGATGTTGTGAAATATATTATCAAATTTTGATATATGTTTTCATAATAGTAGATTTTTGCAATAATTAAGAAACTTCTTTCTTGAATGGCGTTAACGTTCCCTGTGGAACTTTTGCCGTCTCAAAGTATGCATTAACTAGCGTCATTTATTAATACTTAGTTGAGATTTCTTAAGCCAAATACCACGCCTTGAATGTATTCCGAGGGGCAAGCTCTAGAATACGCGTGACCACAGTGCAAGTGGAAGGAAATTTCTCTGACGAAAAATCCCCCGGACAGAACGGGAATCGAACCCGAACACCCGACATGATAATGTGAGACGCTAACCACTCGGCCACGGATGAAAATTAAGAAACTATTATTTATGATTTTTGCATTGTTGCAGACTTGTTTGGAGTATCGATATTATCGAAAACAACTGAACTTATAGCCTCTCCAGTGGCGTAGTGAGGGTAGACAGCGCCCCCGACAAACTATTAAAATGACGCCCCAAAAAATACAACTTTTTTTGATTTTTTCACTAGTTTTGAGATTGTGATATTTTGTGAAAACTGCTTACTTATACCAAAGTTCACTTTGAGCAGTTTATTCTTATTTAGAAGGCTACAAATATCATTACCAGCTTCGCTTATTCTCTAGTCTAATCTTTGCCTTACTTTGCTTACGATGTTAATATAAAATGCTTCGAGAGAATATCATAGAATAATGTTCAAGATGCCTAAAGGCGTCGAAGAGTTCAGATCAGGGAATAGGTTCTTCATCTGCGTCTTGAGCACTTCCACCTTTAATACAAGTTCCTCTGTTCCATCATCTGAAGAACTCTTCCACCCGAAATTTGACGCAATCTACCTAAATTGATCCATGTTCATAGATGTTAGTCAGTAATAAATAAAAAAGTCGCCCGTGGTCTACGCTATGGCCATTCCTGCGCTATAGCTTATCCACGCTGTTCCAACTGTAATGGGACCCCGGTCTGGAAGGTCGAAATATCGATTTTGTTTGGATTTTTGGGAAGCTTATGTCCTCAAGAATGTTGTACTAAAAAGATTTTTCGATATTTGATCTTGTGGAAAGCTACATCCAAAAGTATGAGTTCACATCAGACATACATATATGGGGCTGTCCACAGCTTTCTGTCCACGTGGACAGAAAAAGTATGATTCTACACCATGATAGACACCACCCTCCCCCTCCGTGGATCAGCGTGGACATTCCCATCTTTTTTGGAGAAAAAATCTAATTTTTTTTTCTTATTTGTTTTTTTTTTTAGAAAACCAAGAAGTTGTAGGGTTGTATCCGAACCATGACCACATAGTTGACGTAGAAATCCGTTACGATATTTGTTGTATGTTGATTTTGAATACCTTCGAACAAGTTGAGATTCTAGATTCGAACAACATCATCGTTAAATAATCAAGGGTCGAGATTGTGTTACTTGTTGTGTTTCAGGGGTATAGCTTGCGATATGTTAAGGAGGAGGGAGGCCCAAAATCCATATTTTATGGCGTTATGCACTGTTCACAAATGCCATAATATCAATCTATTCACTATTGTTTACACACAAGCGAACTCAAAACCAATAGAGTGTAGAAGTGAGCGTTAGTGTGTTGCCTGCATGCAACGTGTACTAAACTTTAAATAAGTATTTTATAGCATAAGGTTCGATGGCCAATCCCTCGCTACTATTTAAATGATGCTGCGAAGAAGATACCGTACAATAGGTTCATTTTGTGATAGTCGGCCAATTATGTATATTTGAATGTCCTATAGTCCAGTCTTTATCCTAGAATCTAAGTGAAAAGTAGTAATTGTCCTGTTTCTGTAGTAATGTAAAATTAAATGTAGTCTAAGTAAAATTAGTAGTTTCGTTGATCTGAACGACGACGATTACATGAAATTTCTGGATGATATTTATTCAACGCCATCATAAATTGGAAATCTGTGGTTCTACTCAAATCCATCATACGCATCGCCATCGCTAATTAAGCACGGATATTCATTGGAAGGCGCCATCATTGGCTACCGATATTGGTGTTTCTCTGGATCGATTTGGAAAAATACGAAATTACAAGGCCTGTTAGACAGGCTCACAAGGATTGGGTCGGTGCTTATTGGATGGTGGTCATACGTTTGGACTGGGAGGCTGTTGGCAAGGCATTAGCGTGAACCACAGAAGCAGAAACGGGAAACTTAAATTTGGAAGCAAAACATTGCTTGGATTGGAATTAGATTTTGAATATACAACTCACCAGAAAATAGCACGAATAATTTTATTCTGTGTTATTCAACGGTTCGACGTGCGACGGGTAAATTACGAAGACTTTGGTTGGAAGTTGGCAAGCTTGACCGGAAGTTGGCTAGTTCGAGAGATATTTTAATACAAGGCCTGAAAGACAGGCTCACAAGATACATTTGTTCTCTTCCGTGAATCGGCGTTTCGGCAGCAGCGATGGGTAAGAAGACCAAAGCGAAAACTCATGTGAGAGATGGCATCATGGACTTCATTCATCGTCTGGAGGACTTCTTGCAAAAACCTGGACCGATCGATGGAAATCAAATAAAAATTCGATTGGAAAAACTGGAAGAGAAATGGAAAGAATTCGAAGAAATACAATGCGAAATCGAATTCTCAGAGGAACAAGAGGAGAACATGGAGCCCCACAGCCAAGTCACCACAGAGTTTGAGGAGAAATATTTTGAGGTAAGGGCAGGTCTAGAGAGTAAATTAGCGACACACAACGGTACTCAGAATTCTCAAAGTAATTCAAATACGAGTGGCGTACACTCAAACGTACGACTTCCGCAAATGAATTTACCCGAGTTTGATGGAAACTTCGAAAATTGGCTAGCGTTTCATGATACATTCAAGGCTCTCATCGATTCGTCCCCGGATTTGAGTGGTATACAAAAGTTTCACTATTTACGGGCTTCTCTAAAGGGCGATGCACTCAAGCTGGTAGATTCATATCCGATGAGCGAGTCAAATTATAGGGTTGCGTGGTCCGGATTAGTTTCGCGATTTTCGAGTGCGTATCTCCTCAAGAAAAGGCACATGAATTCTTTACTAGAGTATCCAAAAATGAAAAGAGAGTGTGCTGTTGGAATTCACGATTTAATCGATAGTTTCGAACGCAATACAAAAATTTGGGATCAACTAGGAGAACAAACTAAAGGTGGTTGGGGTGCAATGTTAACTCATTTGATGGTCTCGAAATTGGATGATTATACACAAAAACATTGGGAGGAGCATGCTACGCATCATGATAATCCTTGCTATTCATTGTTGATCGAATTTCTGAAGAATCGAACACGAGTTCTCGATGCGGTGTCTGTTGATCAGCACGCTTCCGGTACAACAGCTTCGACGACACTAAACAAGCTACGTCCATTGAAGGTTTCGGTCAACTCGGCGACTGGAATTAGGGTTCCCAGCTGTGCGGTCTGCAATGAAAAACATTATTTAACGCAGTGTCCATCGTTCAGCAAACTAGATGTTGATAAGCGACTTAGAATAACAAACTCGAAACGGCTTTGCAGTAACTGTTTAGGGAGAAGTCACATGGCCCGAGACTGCCCGTCGAAATATCGGTGTAAAACATGTTCGAAGAAACACCATACGCTTTTGCATCCCGGTTTTCCTGCATCTGGTTCTGGTTCCTCTCCTGCACCTTCGAACTCCAATGCGCATTATCCAGTCCCATCGACATTTGGTGGTACAACAAACTCTGGTGGTTTGGGTTCAAATTCGGTGGAATCGTCTTCAATCAATGTAGCGATGAGATCTTCTGCATCACACGTCCTCTTGCTTACGGTATTGCTGAAGGTGCGAGATAATTTTGGGAAGATGCAATTGGCTCGAGCTCTCCTGGACTGTGGCTCTCAGGCCAATTTGATGTCTGAAAATCTGTGTCAACTGCTGAGGCTTCCTAGACGAGATAAAAACGTCGAAATAAGCGGAATTGGACAATCAAAAAGACAATCGGTATGCGAAGTGTCAACAACAATTTCCTCACGTGTTCAAGAATACACGTTGCCATTGAATTTCCTCGTCTTGGATCGAATCACAGACGATCAACCATCAATCTCTCTTCCGTTGAAGTACTGGAATCTCCCCGCATCAATGAAACTCGCTGATCCAAATTTCATGAGGTCAGGTCCCATAGACATGATTTTAGGATCTCAATTCTTCTACGAATTTCATCTCCTGGATGGTGGCCGGATGCAAATAAAGAAATTGAATCATAGTTTGCCATCGTTCGTAAAAACAGTTTTTGGTTGGGTGGCTGCTGGAGAAATTCAATGGAATGAAATGGAAAAAATTGGTTGTAACGTTGCTCTGACTGATCCCCTGGAAAAAGCAATAGAGAAATTTTGGAAAATAGAAGAATTTCAAAGTAAAATCCCACGGTCACAGGAAGAAGAAGATTGTGAATTGCACTTCCTAAATACTATCGCCAGAGACGAAAATGGTCGCTTCGTGGCTCAGTACCCTAAAAATGCGAATTTTCACGAGATGATTGGGGACTCAAAAGGTACAGCATTACGGAGATTTCACCAATTAGAAAAACGGTTAGAGAAAGATGTTACATTGCGAAGCAAATACAATGAATTCTTAGAAGAATATTTGGAAAGCGGACACAAGAAATTAATTGGTGAAGCAGAGGAAAATTTGGACAAACATAAGCCACACCATCCAGTCTTCAAAGAATCCAGTACTACCACCAAACTTCGGGTGGTATTTGATGGGTCTGAAAAAACGGCAACAAACCGTTCCCTTAATGATGCACTGCTCACAGGTCCCGTGATTCAAGACGATCTTTTCGAATTGATGGTTCGATTCCGAAAAAATGCAGTTGCTCTGGTGGCCGACATCGAGAAGATGTACAGGCAAATACGTGTGCATCCTGACGATGCTTGCCTGCAGAGAATCCTATGGCGATTCGCATCTTCAGAGAGCATAAAGGTGTACGAGCTTCAAACGGTCACTTACGGGTTATCTCCCTCATCTTTTATCGCTACTCGCGTGCTTCAGCAGCTTGGTGTGAGCTACAGCGATAAATTCAAATTGGCGTCCTATGCTGCACAAAAGGATTTTTATATGGACGATTTTCTGTCTGGCACCGATTCAGTTGAAACAGCAAAGCAATTACTCCACGAAATGCAGTCAATGATGAAGGAAGGTGGTTTTCAACTGAGGAAGTGGAGCTCTAGTCATCGTGAAGTTTTGAGAGATCTGCCACCAGAGTTGATCGAGAACGCTACAAAATTGAACCTGGAACCAGAAAATCATATTAAAACACTTGGTATAATTTGGGAGACGGAATCAGATCAACTTGGGATTGATGTTAAGGCCACGCTGAATCACGATCCATGGACAAAACGGAATATATTTTCGGCAATTGCACAGCTTTACGACCCACTTGGTATAATATCACCTGTGATAATGTGGGCAAAAATCCGGATGCAACATCTTAAGGTAGCTGCTCTCGGATGGGACGATCCGATTCAGGATACTGTCGGGGCCAGTTGGAATGAATTTTACGAGCAGTTGCCACTTTTGAAAGAGTTTAGAGTCTCTCGCTTTCTTTTTACAACACCTCGATCGAGCATACAATTTCATGTTTTCTCCGATGCTTCAGAGGCCGGATACGGTGCTTGTATTTATGCTCGATCAACCAGCAAGGAAGGAACAACTAAAATCGAGATCATAGCATCTAAATCACGTGTAGCTCCAATCAAACGGCTCAGCTTGCCACGATTGGAGTTGTGTGCTGCACTCTTAGGAGCCAAATTATACGCGAGAGTTTCTGCAGCGCTGAGGATGGAGGGGAATCCTTGCTGGTTTTGGTCGGACTCAACAGTGACATTGCATTGGATCAAATCGCCGCCAAATACATGGCAGACCTTCGTCGGAAATCGTACGTCCGAAATACAATCGCTAACGCATGGTCGCTACTGGAATCACGTGAAAGGGTCTGATAATCCAGCTGATTATGTTTCACGTGGCATGCTCCAGGCAGACTTTCTCGTTATCAAATCCTGGCGATTCGGCCCAGATTGGTTGACAATGGAAGAAAATGACTGGCCAAAACACGACGATACTAATCCACCGTCTGAAGAAGATCTGGAAAGAAGGAAAACTGTAGCTGTGGTTCAAACTTCGATAGAAATATTTTTCTTATTCCATCGTTATTCGTCCTTCACAAAGCTTGTTCGGATTACTGCTTTCGTCCTTCGTTTTTGTCGATTATGTCGCCGTAAAAAATCCCAGTTGAAGCTGCAAGAATTTCTCACAGTACACGAGCTGAAAGTTGCAAAAGAAACGTTAGTAAAATGCGCCCAGCAGGAACAATTCGCAGATGAATTAAAAACCCTGAAAACAAATAATATGGTTTCACCAAAATCATCGATAAAGCTATTGCACCCCTTCCTCGATGAAAACGGCATAATTCGCGTCGGTGGCCGACTTCAGCGGTCCAATGAAACATACATCACGAAGCATCCCATGATTATACCAAATAACCACCCCCTATCTCGCCTCATCGCAGTATATTTTCACGCCCTTTGTTTACACTCGGGTCCCCGAATGACGCTAGCCACAATCCGCCGAGAATTCTGGCCGATCAATGGTACCAAACTAGCTAATAATGTGTGTCGCAAATGCCCTAAATGCTTTCGCATTAGCCAAACCCCAATTACCCAACCTGTAGGCCAACTTCCGAAAACACGCACTATTCCTAGTCGACCCTTTTCAATCACCGGCGTCGACTACTGTGGCCCCGTTTACTTAAAGCCAACGCATAGACGAGCTGCATCACGAAAGGCTTATATTGCTGTATTCGTTTGCTTTTCTACCAAAGCAGTGCTTCTTGAACTAGTTTGTGACTTAACAACTGAAGCATTTATAGCCGCACTCCGTCGTTTCGTCGCACGTCGTGGTTTACCCATGGAAGTACATTCGGACAATGGGACTAACTTCGTTGGTGCAAAAAATATACTGAATGAACTCTACAACACGATGAACAGTAAGAAGCACCTAGACACAGTCACGCATGAATGCAGTAGCCGAGGAATCACTTGGAACTTCATACCTCCGAGAACACCAAATTTTGGCGGCCTTTGGGAAGCAGCAGTGAAAACAGCAAAGACTTCACTCACCAAAACAATAGGCACAACACAATTATCGTTTGAGGACTTCTCAACTGTTCTTACACAAATCGAAGCAAATATGAACTCCCGTCCACTCACTCCATTGTCAGAAGATCCTGGAGAGTACGACGTTCTAACTCCGAGTCACTTTCTAATCGGAACACCACTAAATTCAATGCCCGATCCCGATTATTCGCACACACCGATAAACCGTCTTCGCCATTACCAGCAATTACAAAAATTGATACAGGATCACTGGATACGCTGGAGAAAAGAGTATCTGTCGGAACTCAACAACCAACGCAAACGAACATCACTTCCAATCGATATACGCGTGGGGCAGATGATCCTTGTACAGGACGAAAATAAACCTTCGATTGCTTGGCCACTTGGTAGAATTGAGTCAACTCACCCAGGAGAAGATGGTGTCGTCAGAGTAGTGACGATAAAAACAGCCAATGGGTCATACAAACAACCGGTATCCAAGATATTTCCACTACCGTTCGATCGCGATGTCACTACAGCACACTCCGAATTAATGAACGAGAAGAATATGAAACAAACATTGTAATTTTGTATTGTTATTGTGAAATGTAACGTAAATTTATCATTGTGAATTTAGGTGGCCGGCTATGTTTACAAACAAGCGAACTCAAAACCAATAGAGTGTAGAAGTGAGCGTTAGTGTGTTGCCTGCATGCAACGTGTACTAAACTTTAAATAAGTATTTTATAGCATAAGGTACGATGGCCAATCCCTCGCTACTATTTAAATGATGCTGCGAAGAAGATACCGTACAATAGGTTCATTTTGTGATAGTCGGCCAATTATGTATTTTTGAATGTCCTATAGTCCAGTCTTTATCCTAGAATCTAAGTGAAAAGTAGTAATTGTCCTGTTTCTGTAGTAATGTAAAATTAAATGTAGTCTAAGTAAAATTAGTAGTTTCGTTGAATAAATGTAGTGTAGCAAAAATTTGTTTAAATAAATGTTCAATGTAATCGCTCGTTTCAACTTTCGTGTTCGGGATAAATTTGCGCAAAAATTTAAATTGTCACGGAAGTTGTGGTGGAATACTTTAATATTCAAACAAGAAACAACTATTCTTTTCCTTCTTCTATATTACCCGGCAAGTTATTTGTATCACTCTTCAGTTTCTTCCGAATTCCATTCATGTTGTCTACAGTTAGCTTCTGTGCATGAAAAAAAAAATGCTATAACTGTTCCTGATAATGCGTATACATTCAGCATCCCGAAATTGTTCAGTCATTTCGTTATGAATTTACGAAATGGTCTGCAGTCAATTGCTCTACTCTCGTTTGTGCGAAGCTCCCGTTCTACCAGCATCCCAAGATCAGAAAAGTCGCAAATTAACTCAACTCCTGATCACACTTTCTTAAAGCTTACGCCAGTCGTATGTTCACAAATGCTACAGAATGTGTATCTGATAGTTTCGACCACATGGTTGTGGAGAGGTCAATAAAGAGCTTCGCTGCTGGTAACCATTCTTCAAAAATACAAGCCGTGCACCTTTAAGAGAATTTGTTGTTCGTCTTCCAATTTTGCAAAATCTTGGAAGTTTCGATGAGATAGAAACGAAGTGGTTTTTGTATCATGAACAGAAACTGGATCAAAGTCCGCATCTAAGAATGTGGACTATTTTTATATTACGATACTAAGCCTGTGATATTATATTCATCCTAACGGAATAAATTATCCTTTACTAACAATGAAGATAAAACGATCACTCACCATTTATGAGCATTAGTTTCAGCATATAGATTTCAATGAAAAAGATCAAGAAGAGAAAAAAGAGAGAACTACGGATACCCGACCGGCACTCTCAGAGTCTCTTTACACAGTGTCACCAACTGCTGAATCGGTTGAATCGATTAGAAACGAGTGCGAGTCGGTTCTGAAAATTGCATTCTACCTACTTAAAAGTTTGTTTTTTTTTGTTTTGACACGGGCCAGTCGCCACATACATGCATACAGATTAGACGTAATGTATTTAAAAAAAAATGTATCCACGTGGAAATTATCTATTCCCTCTTCCTTCTCACCGTGGACAAGCGTGAACATTTCGTGACCCCTACCCCCCTAAAGTTGTCCACGTGGTATGTGGACAGCCCCTATGCTGCACGAATTTTTCAACGCGTTTTTCTAGAAAGCATGTTATTTTAGCTGGTGGTATCGATGTATCAGGATTTACTCGACCGATTTGGCTGATTTTTTCAGTAAAAATGGATTATCTAAAGCGTTACATAGCCGTTTTTTATATCTAATTTTTAGATGTTTTAAAGAGCTTTCAAACACCGATTTTTCATGAAAAATAACTCATTTTTAATATTAATGGCCGCCATTTTGGCATTTTTTCGGATTCTCAAAAACTTCTATGTGACGCTTTGGGTATTGTCCTACAGTTTCAAAATATTTATCGAAATTCGTTCTGCGACACAGAAAGCATCTACGCATCCAGCTGTCAACATCGTAATGATCATTATTCGTACAGTAAACAATAACCAACATATCCGAATATTTAACTTTATTCCCAACATCCGGAAAAAAAATCACCAAAATTCATTTTTTTGAGACAGGGGCCCGCCCTTAAGCGATAACGCTCAGCATGCAGATGCGCCATGAGAGGAGAAAGAACTGCAAATTCTAAAGCCTCTCCAATACAAACAAGGAACGAAGGAGCGTTCAGGCATGCATAGTGAAAAACTAAAAGGGTATTTATGTAATGTGACGTGATGTTGTTTCAATTTTGCGAAAATCAAAGAGAGGTTATTGGTTTTATGTACGGACAGAAGTTACTACCCATGATGGATGTTTTTTTTACTCAATTGAAAGATAAAATATAATACGGGGAAAAATTGCTACTTGAAAATTCTTGGATTTTGACGCCCCAAAAGGGCAGGGCACCCGGGTTTGCCGCCCGCACACTACGCTACTGAACCTCTCTATTAGGTATGTGGAGCTGTCCACGTCGACAACTTTGGGAGAGTGAGTGTGTATGCAAATGTCTACGCTTGTCGACGGTAATGGGGGAAGGGATATATATATATAAGGTCAACGTGGACATGTTAAATGAATATGTTTGAAAAATACACTCACATGTATATTAAAATCTGTTCTGCATTTTCGAGACTTTCTATCTAATATCTGATAATGATTTCATATTATAATGATGAGTTTTTGTGGAAATATCAGGAAAATTTAAAAACAAACTAGCTAAATTTTATTATTCAACATAATTGCAACTTTTCGATACCATTTTTATAGTACACTTTCGGGTTTTCCAAAATAGGCCTCAGTTTCGATTATCACTTGCCAGCGAGCATTCTGTTCAGGTCCGCAAACAGAAAATAGTCGCCGGGGCCAGATCTGGAGAATACGGTGTATGCGGAAGCAATTCGAAGTCCAATTCATGCAATTTTGCCATTTTGCCATTTTTTTCACAATAACAAAAGCTGCTTCACTCTCAATGCAGTAACTCACGAACCAATCGACCGTGTGCTGTCGAATTGTGACACGCTGATGGTGCTTTGTGATAGTCAAGTAGATTTTTACAAGAGGCTGAACTGTTATGTACACCCAAACTAGCGTTGTCAGAAAGCATTTCATTTTCGGCAGAAACCATGCCTTTTCGTGTCTTAAACAGTGCCATAAATTATCAAAATTTATTCACGAATGGAGGAATTAGATTTTTCTCAGTATTGGGTGAATTCTCTTCTGTTAAAACTCAACTCCATATCTGGCATAATGCGTATAACACAAGAGTCGAGACGCGTGAACTTTGTCTGGTATATTGATCGAAAACAGCATGAATGAATCTCGAAAAGCCTGCATTCAGGCACTTTCGTTACTGTCAATAATTTCAGGTGATTATCACGAACGTTATGTTGATCTTCATCACTTGCAGTGAATTTTTATTGAAAACGTGTTACCCATTGCACATATAAATGGTGGTGTATGTCATTTCCGGGCAATCGTGAGTAGATTCATAAAACGTAGCCAGAGTTATTCTATACATTCCATTGCCGCAGTCGCCAAAAACAAGAATTTTGTGTGATGAATTGCCATCCTTTACCATTAATCGGTTTCACTCTCAATTGGTGACGCTGAATTTTATGCTTTGATTTTCACTAACACACAATGATCTTCATATTCGACCTTACGAATACCATGACGAAAAAGAAGATGCAAATGAAAAATGAACTTCATGGCAAGCTGAAGTTGATGTTCATTCCACTGGGGTTCATTGATAGTGTTGTTCCATATTTATCGATTCTCGCTTGAGCAGTAGGTTATCAATACAAGGAAGGCAGAAATTCGCCGAATTTGAATGTCGTGAATGTGAATATTTTCAGCACTGGTCTTAAAGTGTCAAATGGGCAAACAAAATCATCTGTCCCCCAACGCTTTAAAATGTTTGTATGTATGGAAGTAGACATCTCTTTTTTTTCTTTTTTCATCTTTTTTGGGATTGCACCCAAAAAAAACTTCCATTGCAAGTCCAAACGACGTCAACGGGGATCGAACCAAGGCCGGCTGGAATGCAAGGCTGTTTTACACGACCACGCTATCCACATAGCTAATGATGCTGTTGAGAAAATGCGTGATACTATTGCACCTGATTATAAAATGAAGTTGGAAAGTGTTTTTCAAGAGTGAAAAAGAGAGCATAAAGGAGAGCTATATCTATCTCGGTCTGGGCCGTGTATGTGGCAAAGTATGCGGAAAGCTTATTTGTCTCTTGTTTTGCTCGCTCGTATTGATCTTATATTGCTGTACCATATATATATTATACAAATGCTTACCAGTATTTGAGAGGCATGACATTTTCTGTTATTTTTAGGATCACCTAATGTCATAAATCAAGATGGCAAAACATGAGCTAAAAATCAATTTTGGGTATAAGGACTGACAATGGCTTTTCCGTCTTCTCCGCACCGATTCGAAGGTGGACTTTTTCTTCGGAGAGTGGCGACACTGGGAGCGACAAGAACAATGTTATAAAACTATTTTTAGAAAATTCCACTATCGAAACGCGGTTCCCTACATCGGTCGGGACTCAACGTGTTAATGTCGACACTATACTATCGATAACGCGAATAATTTCGGAATAGATAGTCAATAAACGAGAGGAAGAGTACGCATTACACAAGTGCGAAACGAAGAGTTTTTTTATGTAAGATATTATGACAGATCTAATTTACAACAGAGAAACTTTAGCAGGGATCCCATTATATTCGACACGGAGATTTTTTTTTCAATACGGTAAAATCTACCAAAATCTGGAAAAATCAGGATCATTTCATAAAAATCAGGCAAAATTGAGTGTTTGTCAGGATTTCAGGGAACGTGCCAAAAAGTTTGGAAAATCCTGAAAAAATAGGAAGCTTGGAATCCCTGCTTACATTAAATTAAATTCGTCTGATACAAAGCTGTATTTAACTTTTTATCAATGTGTATGATCCTTGAAAAACGACTTCATAAGCTTTTCCAAAAAATATTTTCACTACGCACAAATGTTTCGAGACTTTTTAGAACAGTGTTAGATAATTTCACAAAATATGTTATATCTAACGAATTTGAAAAACAATTACGAGAATAAGTTCGGGGAACAAAAATTACCTTGCATAATGTATGTGTACGAGTAGAGTTAATGATGGAAGAATCATTTTAATACATATCACCCAAGAAAAACTTTCAAAGTCATTTAAGAATTAATAAGATTTAAAATTGACATTTGCTCGTCAGATTCAAAGTAGAATCACAAAAAATAATAAGAATGTAGTATGTAGAATAAAAGAGAATAATTTTTTTTAAATTATAGTTGACAACCCTATCTGCATAGAGCAGTTCCACGCCAAATCAGCCGGCCTCTGCCTCAACCCTCTCTGAATTTTTTGACGTAGAACTACGTCTTTAATTGAGGGTGCCAAATCAGAAAGTCATTTGGTATAAAAAGCCATCCCCGATTTGATATCACAAACATTCTTCGTGAGGACACCGACTGGACAACATCGTTGCTGGACGAGCTGGACGACGAGGGATCGAGTGGCTTTCTCAAGGCTATGAGGGAAGAGGTATTAATTGGAAAGCTTTACTTTTTTTGCACTACAGAAAAGTAAAGCTTTCCAATTGCCTTTCTCAAGGCTAGAGACGAATGAACAGAAAAATTTTTAAGTCTCTATAATTCATTACCCTACTTTACCTTACATTGATATCACAGTCTCAATCCAGCAGGACAAGGGAGCGGACTATATTCATTCCTAATGCTGATATGACACACAAAGAAACACATATGGCTCGATACAAGAACGAAAGGGACGCACACAAGTTGCATCACATTCACTACACAAGCCTGTCTCGAAGAAGAAGAAGAAGAAGAAGCCCGCTGTATCAAAGTGTGGAACACAATAAAACAGAATACACGTAAGCCTCTTAAAGTTAAAAAAGAAAAGGAATAATACACGTGAAATAATTTGCTCACTTCTCATTTGGTGGTCATCGGAGCAACATCATTGCCGGTTAATGAGGAACATTTGCGATTTAATACGTTGCAAAATGTGACTGAACACACTTTCGAGATGAAGATTGTGAATGGAAAATAACTTTTCTATATCTAATATGTAATATATTATACATTTAATACAGTGTCCACGTATGGTAGCAATATACATTTAGGGAAGCATATTATTGTCTATTAGTTTACCAACGGTTGTTTAAAATTGTTCAAATTTTTAATTATATATTTTACTACTGATAACTAACTGAATAACTATAACTATAACTGAATAACTAAAACGTTATTTCAAAAATTTTCTTCTCATTCTAAATAATATCCGAAGTAATACACAAGTGGATTGAATAAATAATTATGTAATTCTACATCAAAAAAGCAGTCGTCTCTTGAGCACAACCCCTTACTTTTGTTTTGAAACTTTGTACGTATGATGACCAAGGTTGCAAACTATAATTTTTCAAATTCAAGAAGAATTAAAATAAGAAGGTTAGTCCATTATTATTTGGATTTCGCAGAATATTGAAATTTTAAAATATATCATATCTTCATTTTGACGAGTCCGACAAGGCACCGCTATACGTCAAACTTCGTTAAATTTAATGAGTTTGCTAAGAAAAATATTTTTTTAACTGTATACATATTACCGAATCTATATATATATATATATATATATATATATATATATATATATATATATATATATATATATATATATATATATATATATATATATATATATATATATATATATATATATATATATATATATATATATATATATATATATATATATATATATATATATATATATATATATATATATATATATATATATATATATATATATATATATATATATATATATATATATATATATATATATATATATATATATATATATATATATATATATGCTTGAAAAGCAACAAGTTTGTCTGGTATTGAAATTTTATGGAGCCGTCAAACTTAAGAATATGTTTCGAAATATTTTTGTTGTTGTTTAATATCATTGAAAACTTTGTCGAACCTCACATTTTAATCAGATCAAACTCGGAAGGAGTTGTGATTTACTGAGAATAGGGACAAAGATTGTTGATCTGCACTTATTCTTAACGAATCATTCGCAATCGGGTAGTAACCATCGTATGTAGAAATTTTATTAAAAAAGGGATATGGTCGGGTAAGAATCGAATGTTTTGCTAATTTTGCTCTCATTACTTACTACTATTATTAACTCTTATCAATAAATATCATTAGCCATTACTTTGCTAAATCTATAATGTTTCAGAAAAGCGAGAGTTCATATAGGACTATCACAAATTCAAATCTTTTTTGATATCACACGATGTCACAGGTTGTCTTCTTTAAAGCCAGCATACAGATTATGTTCTACCGGGGGAATAATTTCCACAGAAAGTAGAAGTTTTTTTTCAAACGAGAAATCTAATTGCATGCCTCATATGGCACCGATTTGCATTATTCATCAGAACGAACATTCATTGCAGCCACTTGAAGAGCAGAGAAAAAAAACCTGGGAGAGGCGCTAAACAATTATTATTTGCTCAGCATTGAAGCAGAATTCATTTAAAAAATAACATTCTATCCCGTGGTTGGGATCGTGGTCCGCCTCACAGAGTGGAGAATCAGATGAGATATCCGAGCAAAACGTATTTCAATTTTCGCAATGAGTGCATTTATTCAAATTTTTGTTTGGATAAATCTGCAACTCTCCGAGGGTTGAATTGAAATAGGAATCGTTGCGCACGAAACGAAACGAATGCCAGCAGGACCGAGACTAAATTACATTGGCTGAAAAAAAGAGAGGAAAATAGCACACGAGCTATGCGCGAAATGATGGTGATGAGGCGAATGCTAGAGCGCAGTAAATCTCGTCCAAATGAATCCGAGTGTGGCAAATGATTCCAGCCACTCTCGGCGATTTCTGTTTCGTTTTGTTTATTTGAGTAAACAATCCAATTGAATTGAAAATCATGATATGGCAAATGAGAAACATCTCCTGGACCACACAGCCCGCAGGGATGGACTGCTGCTACCGGGGCAAGGGGGCAAATTTTTGAACGAGTGTAAACCGGGAGATACTCTTTATCAATGGGACAGAACACGTGGACGATTGCGATGAATAAATAAAAAGGGTGAAGTTTGACTACCGAAGAAAAACAACGATGGCAACAGATTGAGGGCACCAGAAGGAATGAAATTGTAGCCAGACTGTGACTAATGTCGTTCCCCACTTGAGATTTGAAAATAACATTCGCAACACCGACTGATTGAGCGGAAAAACGGAGCAGTGATTACCTCGTAATGGGAAATGACAAACAGAGCGGTGAATGGATGATGTTTTCATAGGAGATTCAATGATCGAACGAAAAGCGCAAAAAACCTGCGTGAAAACCCTAGAAATTGAAAGGGGTTAACGGGATATCGCTCATGTTTACGACATCTGACATTTCCCAACAATTTGAATGTTAAATAATTGTTTTCCAAGAAGGTGTATCGAAGTCACCGAAGCGTGTCGATAAAACTTTACCTAAATAGGAAAAGAACAACATTTCTTCAGGGCCCAGCGCCTCCAAATTTCCACGGTTTGTGAAATTTTCCGCGTCCTCGCCTAAGGGCACACCTTTCCCTGCTAGAGAAAGGGTGGTCTGTGTGGTGCAAATGAAAATCCTTCTCCATGCCGAAAATCTGTGGAAGAAAATGCTTCGTTCGTGTAGATGACAGAAAAATTAAGATTAAACGTCGACATCAAGTTATTAACTGTATGTGCCAGCTCCTTATTATAATTCGCTTCGACTTGACGGGGAAAAGGTTAGGGAAAATGGGCACATTTAACCGTGTTTATTTATTTCCAAATAATCGCTTTCGTCTCGCAGCTGGAAATCTCGCGGTGCGGCGCTCGAATGGCTCACGGAAGCAAAACAGTCAAATCCCCGCTGCCGAAAATTTCAATTTTCGATTCCCCTGCCCAGGGCAAGAAACTCCCGCCTCGAGAGAGGTGGCAGTCGATTCCGTTACTTAACGTTCAGCGAAGGAAATGCCGAAAAGAACCACGGCCTGTTGCTGCTGCCTTGGCTAATTCCTTTCCGCCCGCCACTCGTAGCTGCAACAGGTTACATTTTGCCATACCTCCCTAGATAATGTTGTTGCTTTCGGTTTTCTGAAAACCGAGAAACACGGAACATCGCTGCTAACCTTGTCCCATCGGTGGGCAACCCTTCGGAAGAAAGCATTGTTTTCAAACCAAATACACACGACGATTCCTTTTACCCATTCCCGGCGGCAATTTTCTCCGGCACCACTCCCCACCACGCTCTCCACCCCATTGCGTTCGCTTATATCATCATTTCGTTTGGATTCGCCTTTTACCCGATCCCGAAAAAGGCATTTCCCGGTGCCAAAACTCGTGAAATAATCCTTTCGTTCTCGTTACGCCCTTCCTCCTCGGACCCAGCACCCTTCCCTCTTGTTCCAAAATGTTTTGCTTTGCCTTTTCTTGGAAGGAAAATAGCTCCCGCCGAAGGAAAAGAATGAATTAGCCAGGGATGAAATCGAACGGTGCTACATATTTATTTGGAAATCGAAAGTTATTAGTTTTTTTTTTCTCAATTAACTAGCAATCTACGTTTAAAGGTCACCACAACCACGTAAATCATTCAATCGGTATTATTTTGCTATCGAACCTGTTATATTACAAATGACAGCTCTATTACAGGACGACCAGAAAATAGATCTTATACTTTCTATTTCTTGGGTTTCATCGAGTCTTCTTTGAGATGCGCCCAAGGGCTCGAGAAAAAAATTTATATGTATCACATAAAAGATTCGAAAATACTGACTTTTTTTTGTAATTTTACGTTTTATTACTCTGCTTGGATTGATCTTCCTAATTAGTTTTAAGATTTCAGTACATTATTATTACTTACTAGCTGACCCGGCAAACTTCGTCCCGCCCAAAATTTGTTTTGTGTTATCAATACCTTCAAACATTCACGTTTTCTTACTAAGCGCATGTTCATGAGTCCAATCGGAGAACTGTTCATTGATTGATCTTCTAATCGACCCCGTTGAATTTATCTTTTACTATAAAATTCCTAGTATGTACTTCTACCAAAACTCATTATAATATCAGATCATTTTCAGACACAATACTCGTTCAAGATGTTTCAACCACTTGCAAATAACATGTTTCTCCGTTACATGGAATAAATGTTTTATACAGAAAATATGATAGAATAAAGACTGACCTCTCCCCTCTTCTCCCCTTAGAGAGGGGGGAGGAGTGTCTATTCATCATAGAAACGTGTCTTGCCTCCTAAACTTTTAACATGCGAAATTTGGCTCCATTTGCTTGATTAGTTTTCATATTTTTCAAAAATTTGTCTTTCATTTGTACGGCAGCTCCCCCTTAGAGAGGGGGTGGAGTGTCTAACCACCAGTCAATAATTTATTGCACCCTAAAACCTCCACATGCCAAATTTGGTTTCATTTGATTCATTAATTCTCAAGTTATGCAGAAATTTGTGTTTCATTTTTATGGCAGCCCCACCTAAGAGAGGGGGGGGTGGAGAGTCTAACTACCATAGAATCATTTATTGCACCCTGAAACCTCTATATTCAAAATTTGGTTCCATTTGATTGAATAATTCCCGAGTAATGCAGTAATTTGTGTTTCATTTGTATGGCAGCCCCCCCTTAGAGAGGGGGGAGGAGTATCTAACCATCATAGAATCATTTATTGCACCCTAAAACCTCTACATGCAAAATGTGGTTCCATTTGCTCGATAAATTCTCGAGTAATGCAGAAATTTGAGTTTAATTTGTATGGCAGAACACCAACGTGAACCGTGAAATGATCATACTACTTCACCACCTATTCAAGTTCACATTCACGGGAACTCTAAACCAGCCTTTAGAAATTAAAGAGGCTTCTTTTGAATTGGTCACAATCGTCAGTCGATCATATAATAAACAGCTCCAGCGGCAGAACTCTTATTTTTTTTTTGGGAAGCAAGGTATTAAATTAACTATGAATCTACCAATAAGACACGCACAAGATCGTGGTAGTTCTGTGGTTTTAGCAATTCTTCGGCAACACACTATGCACGCTATAATAGAATTCAGTTCCAGCTCACAAAGTGTTTTACTTCTACATGGTGGGCCATTTAAAGTGGAAGGATTTGTTTTTGCAATAGCAAAGTAAAGAAGTGGAATTTAAATTTTTTTTTTTTGAAATTCATTTATTTTGGTCCAAGGAGATTTGTTCCAACTACTTTTTGATTATGATATCTCGTAAATGACCGCCTCTGGCCTTGACCGCAAAATGTGCCCTTTTTTCGGCATTTTCCATCACTTTGCCCAATGTTTCGGCCGATATGGCAGCAATTTCTTGTCGGATATTGTCTTTCAGCGCAGCCAGGGTCCTTGGTTTACCAGTATATACCTTGGATTTTAAATATCCCCATAAAAAAATGTCAGGAGGCGTCAAATCAGGTGATCTCGGTGGCCAGTCATAATCGCCGTTTTTCGATATTAATCTTCCGGGGAACATTTCGCACAATAATTTGGTCGTGGCAGCCGCTGTATGGCATGTAGCGCCGTCCTGTTGGAACCAGTAATTGTCCAATTCATTTTCACGAACAAATGGCAATAAAAACTCTTGCGAACGATGGCGACCTGATGTCGATGGAGTCTCTGCAACACTGGCTCGAACGGTATCAATATTCTCGTCGAAACGTCTTGGTCGTTGTCTGGACAGATGACTGGCATTACCAACACTACCAGACGATATAAATTTGGCATATAATCGACGTATAGTGTTGTCTCCAGGCGATGTTTTAACTTTATTTTTATTTTTCCACGCACGTTTAGTTAACAAAATTGAGAAGTTATTTTGAATGTACTGCTGAACAATTTCAGCGCGTTGTTTAGGTGTGTATTGTTCTATGGTTAAAATTGTACTGAAATGACACTTCCAACGCGGTATGACATTTGTTAATCTGACATCTCTGTCAAAAGTTATGGGGTTGCCAGATGCTTCCACTTTAAATGGCCCACCCTGTATTTGCAAAACTTTTTTTTTCAGGAAGGCCGATCGGATATTATTCCTATGGATCACATCTTCCGATCAATTGATAAATCCAGGACTTATTCCAGACACCTCGAAATTTGTTTGAATCTGTCGCTCGAAGAGATAGAGTAGGTCAGTACCCATAACAACCCTGGATCTCTGCTTAAGAACTCCGAATCCCTACTTATACGAGGTGTTACCTGGCACGAGTAACACTTATTGGGCGACTGGTACATGAAAAAGGAGTTTTTGTATTGCCAAATATTTTAAAATAGCACGAAACGTCGAGCTCTACTGTCATCTAGAAAAATCGAATTGATGATGCTTGTTTTTTTTGGTTTGATATTTTCTTGAATTTTTTAGAAAAAATCAGATTTTTCATCAAATTTAGAAAATATAAATTAGTGAAATGCCGAAAAAAGGGCACATTTTGCGGTCAAGGCCAGAGGCGGTCATTTACGAGATATCATAATCAAAAAGTAGTTGGAACAAATCTCCTTGGACCAAAATAAATGAATTTCAAAAAAAAATTAAATTCCACTTCTTTACTTTGCTATTGCAAAAACAAATCCTTCCACTTTAAATGGCCCACCCTGTAGAAGTGCTCCCGTGGCCGAGTGGTTAGCGTCACAACTAACATGCCGGGTGTTCGGGTTCGATTCCCGTTCTGGTCGGGGGAATTTTTCGTCAAAGAAATTGCCTCCGTCTTGCACGCGTATTCTAGAGCTTGCCACTCAGAATGCATTCAAGGCGTGTTATTTGGCATAGAAATCTCAACTAAGTACTAATAAAAATGACGCAAGTAATACTACGTTGAGACGGCGAAGTTCCTCTAGGAACGTTAGTGCCATTGAAGAAGAAGAAGAAGAAGAAGAAATTAGTGAACGAAATTATATTTTTATATTAGTTTTGTTGAAAGTTTTATTTATTTCAATTTTTGTTACTATGTGTAATTTGAAATTAAAAAAAGTTCCAATAAAAGTTCAACGGTGATGTAAGAAAAATGGATACCCCTAATGCTAATGCTTGCCGATTTGGTAAACACAAAGTTAAACAATGGTTTATATCGTGCACAGAAGCTATACAGAATGATGGAACCGTCACGAACTCGGAAACCCTTCACCGAAAAATCCATTTGGAACGGCGTGAAAGCTGGTTGAATTCTTAAATTTCTATAATGTTTTTTCTCTTCGACAATAGTTCCGTTGTCCTGGGAAAATCTGAATCATAGCTACATGACTTGCAGTTCTGCTATATTCAACTTTACCTCAATCTGTAAAATTTGGAAATAAAGGGTGTGTCACATCAAATTGCATCACGGAAAAAACGCTGTAGAAATTCGCCCAGTAGACCGATCCTTTTGAAAATTTTAGACAGTAAAATAAAAACTATTAAACAACTTTTGGCATTTTCTTTTTACTCATACTTCGAGCCCAAGCCCGTATGATCGCACCTTCCTCTTTACCCCGTCCATAAGGTTCTGTACAACGTCAGGTTGTAGTTTTTTTTGAACAGAAATCCATTTTCTCTTGAAGTCCGCCTCCGATTTGACAACTTTTGGGTTCTTCCGGAGGGCCTGCTTCATAATCGCCCAATATTTCTCTATTGGGCGAAGCTCCGGCGCGTTGGGCGGGTTCATTTCCTTTGGCACGAAGGTGACCCCGTTGGCTTCGTACCACTCCAACACGTCCTTTGAATAGTGGCACGAAGCGAGATCCGGCCAGAAGATGGTCGGGCCCTCGTGCTGCTTCAATAGTGGTAGTAAGTGCTTCTGTAGGCACTTTACCGACCGGTCATCACGAAGGGGGCGCTCCGCTTTCCGCAAGAGCAGATCGCTTGCCACACCATGTACTTTTTGGCAAACTTGGATAGTTTCTGCTTGCGAATCTCCTCCGGAACGCTGAATTTGTCCTCTGCGGAGAAGAACAACAGGCCCGGCAGTCGACGAAAGTCCGCTTTGACGTAGGTTTCGTCGTCCATTACCAGGCAATGCGGCTTCGTCAGCATTTCGGTGTACAGCATCCGGGCTCGCGTCTTCCCCACCATGTTTTGCCTTTCGACGCGGTTAGGAGCCTTCTGAACCTTGTATGTACGCAGGCCCTCCCGCTGCTTGGTCCGCTGGACGAATGAACTTGACAAATTCAGCTTATTGGCGACATCCCGGACCGAACTTCTCGGATCACGTCTAAACTGCTTAACTACGCGCTTGTGATCTTTTTCACTGACGGAGCATCCATTTTTGCCGTTCTTCACCTTCCGGTCGATGGTTAGGTTCTCGAAGTATCGTTTTAGTACTCTGCTGACCGTGGATTGGACGATTCCCAGCATCTTACCGATGTCCCGATGTGACAACTCCGGATTCTCGAAATGAGTGCGCAGGATTAATTCACGACGTTCTTTTTCGTTCGACGACATTTTTCCAAATTTACGAAAAATTGACAGTGAAGCATGGCCAACGTGATCTATACACTCTTATCTGATTATAAGCGAAAGCTAAAGATATAATTCCTAAAAATTGAATTTCTACAGCGTTTTTTCCGTGATGCAATTTGATGTGACACACCCTTTAGTGAGTCGCGCCGACCAAGGGGTCGTAACATCGTATTTTTTGTACAAAAAGCTCATATTTAGGGAGAATGGATAAAGTAAAATTGTACACCATAATCATAAATCACGTTATGAGAGACCTATATTTATTGTATTCAATGTCTTATCTGATATATTTTAATCCAATTAATCGGAGAAACGTGTAAACATGTAAACATTATTCGAGATACATCCCTGTTTTCACAAAGCAGTGCGTCTTCACGCATAAGAATATAAATAATTTGAATACCTAATAAAAGGGTTACGAAAAGACTATTGCTCGGTGTGGTGTGTGATGGCTCCGTATTCCTTTTGTACTGACACACAAGAACACCCCAACCCATCGACACGCCCGTGCCCTTCGGATGTTTTTATTACCCCAGCACCACCCGAAATCGGAAAATCTCCATTCTCTCACCCAAGCGTAAACACACCACCCAACATAACATAACCGTCCTCGTGAAGTAATAATAATTTCGAAACAATATTTTACACTTTGTTGATTTTAATGAAAAACTAAAAAAGGCGATGGCGTAGAGATTGAATCTTTAATAAGATTCCCCGGAATAGATTTTAATTTATTCCGACAAACATATCCCTGATAATTCCCGTTTTCCGCTCCCGTGCTCCACGGCGTAGTCCATGTGTGTAGTAAAACGCACATGTCTAATCAGACGAAAAGTTCAGGGAAAGCTATCTGGTGCGGGGAAATGTGTGTCTGTGTGTGTCGTTCTTAGAGTTTAATATCTGCTTACGGTGATGGTGTTGCAACAAGGATGGTTGTAGCACCTTCCGATCCTTTCATTCGATTTTATTACCGTAACCCTTTTTCTTATCTCCTTTCCCGGGATGCCTGGGAAGAAGCTTAAGTGTAAGACAAACAATAGTTTCGAATATCGCTTCCCAAGTATGCTCGTTTGTTTTTGTGTTGAATATTTGGAAAATACGCCACTTTTGCCCGGAAGAACACTGCCTGAATGATTAAAACTTGTTGCTTCTGGTATTTTTGGAATAATGTCAGATCTTGTCTGATAACGAAAATCTTCTTTCACCATCGTACATAAATCTCGATTCCATTGATGTGTTTAATTATTTTTCTCTTGGAACAGATCAGATTTTATGCTGTACTTATCTTGAGTTTCCCATCACCACCGCAGCCGGTTCGAAAACCTCCCTCACACTTCGGGGATTAGATGGTAAAACAGTCTTCTTCAAGGGTGATTTAAACTGAAATTTATTTTTCACACTCCTCTGTGTGCGAAAACAAGGTGCGGAAAATCCATTTCAAATGTTACACACTGGCATACAACACAACACGACAAGTGCTTTTGATCCTTTCCCGCCCCACAAAACATCGAATGAATGGGAGTTAGAGGCTAACCGATGTGTGTTATTCGAGAGTTTAGGTTACGTTTTCTGAAAGAAAAACTGGAAAAACAATAAAAATCTGCATTTGATATTTCCCTACAGAAACGGACGCCTCCGAGGGGTGTGAAAATGTTGGTCCCAAAGTTGGCCTTTGATGTCCATTGAAGTTGATGACAGTTTTCACGCCCTCCTGTCGCCGGAAGGTGACCACTGCTGTCCTCATACTGCCTTCGTTCAGGTTTTTTTGACGAGAAAGGACACACACACAAGTGTATTACATCAGCTCTGGGTAACCTAATCTCTTCTCCAGACGACGCAGGCAGGTTCAAGTCAGAATATCCTTTTGTGTCTGTCCACCCATCCGTTCGTCCGTCTATTCAATCGAACGGGTTGCGAACTTCCCCATTTCCGAAGTCACTCCCAAGTTCATTTACATAAACAGGGATTATAAAAAGGCGGCAGCCAACTTGTAACAATAACCAATGAGTATTTAATTAAAACCTTTTTATCCTCGTCCGCAACTGCTCAGGGGGCCAAACAGGAGACGGCATCAAACGGCAACAATCGAAAACGTCGCCCACACGCTCGGTGCTGCCCGGTTTTTGGGAGGACAACAAGGGGGAATCATCTTTCAAGATGTTCGGTTCAAGTTCCATAGTCTTCGTGAAAGTGGAAGCTGTACAAGATCGAAATTAAACTCCCGGAAACATCCTGTTGTTGGAAGTTTTAAGGACAGCGTTTTTTTATTATTTGAATAGCCCTGCGGTTAGGTATTGTTGTGGTCGATTAAAGACCGGTGCAGCAGCTGATGATGGTTGAATGAAATTCAATTTCAAATCTGACACATGTTGGGATTGAAATTTTATTGTAATCGCTCGTTCCACAATGCATGCGCAATGCGTTGCTCAGTTTTATTGCGAATGTGGTTTCCTTTAAGTTCCAGTTTATGATGATTTGCATGTCGAGTTTGGAGGATGCACACAATTCTCGGCTCAGCTCGCGTGTGCATATATTAGAGTGCCAATGAAAATGGCCATCTCGAATTTTCAAACCGGATTTTCTTAAAAATGTTGATTCCCACGAAATACTACTCTATGCAAAGTGTCAGCTCATTCGAACTTTATTTACTAGTTTCGCACAACCTACAAAGTTTGGTTTTTTTGGAATCCACCAATAAAAAAAACTTATAGCTCCAAAACCATGATGCCTACAAAACTCTAGTCAAAGGATGAAATGAAAAAAAATATTCAGATTTTCATAAAAAATGCAATTTTTTTAAATTTCGGTGAAAAAAAATATTTTAAAAATTAAAAACTCATTTTTCTCAAAAAGTATTTTATTTATATTCTCAAAAACGCATGAATAGCTCTTGAAATTTCCAACATGTCGTCTATACATTGGAAGATGGACTCTTTTACAGCGAAAGTTTTTCTAACAACTTTT